>NC_069502.1:106557340-106639840 GCF_027579735.1 Bombina bombina
TATATATATATATATATATATATATATATATATATATATATATATATATATATATAAAATCTATCCAAGGTATATAGTATATGCACTCTCACCAGCCAAATTCAACTTGCCAGGGTGCTTTAATCAGGTATATAGAATATGCAAAAAAATTAAGGACTCTCTGGACCTTGGACATCAGGGACAAACCAAATATTTATTGCGACGTTTCGGGACAACAAGCATCCCTTCCTCTGACAAACATCAAGTACAAAACCAAAACATTTATCGGCCTGTAAGACCCTCCCAATCAGGGCTACCAATCAAGGAAAGCCGTGTGCAAAAGAATCAGCAGCCGTGTGCAAAATGTTGTGAACGGCTCCAATTGTAATTGTATGTGATATATCAAGAGATAGTAAGTGAATATATAAATGTAAAATATATCGCAACTATAATAAAGTTAAATGTATATTCCCCTGGGTTGATGAGCTGACTCAAAAATTGTACGGAAAACACTGATTGTAATTATTATGTTTCAACTGCTCATGCTAAATTCTACTCACATCGCTATCATAACAAACTTCCTCATAGGTTCAGACTTATTCCTCCCACAATGAGGATTGGTCAGATGATGTGAATCAATCACGCCCTCCTTCTTTAACTCACAGCGGTGATATGCAACCATAGCAACCACTGTAAACCAACCTACATGTCTATATTGTAGCCGTAGTATTCTGCTTTATATATGCATCAAGATCCGTGTGGACTAGCCGCAAATCGGACCCCCACGGCCTCACAACTGTCAAATTCATAAAACATTGTAAAACATTATCTCAACCACGTGCCACAATATGGTACGCCTGTGGCATTCATGCCCTCTCACAAAGACAGCAACCAATGGGACACAGAATCTCCAGACACGCAACCATAACAACTACCATAAGCAAACCAATATGTGACAACCAAATCAATATAACTGCCCGTGTACAGTAAAAATTAAAGTAAAATAACATAAATATCAATTACCAACATGTAGCAGTGCTATAACGTAACCACCACTAGACTGAAATAAATTAAGCCCAAATCGTGAAACCAAGAGCGTCTCCTTGTATAATCAACGTGGGACCCAAACAGAAAGCTAAAAAATAAATTTATATGTCATGTGAATATACAAACTGGAAAATATATATTTCTTTTGCAAGATGTACCGAGTCCACGGTTTCATCCTTACTATCCTTCCCTACAGGAAGTGGCAAAGAGAGCACCCACAGCAGAGTTGTCTATATAGCTGCTCCCTTAACTCCACCCCCCAGTCATTCTCTTTGCCGGCTTCAAGCAGGAAGGGTAAAGTGATAGAGGTGATAAAATGTTAGTTATTTTTTTTCTTCAAGCAAGTGTTTTTTGTTTTTAAATGGTACCGGTGTATGCTATTTACTCTCAGGCAGCTGATGGATGAAGACTGCTGCCTGGAGTCTGATGATCTTAGCATTTTGTAACTGAGATCCATTGCTGTTCCCCAGAGACTGAGGCTGACATTATACCCAGTAGGGTAAGGGTAAGCAGTAATCCTAGAGCTACATGGGGGCATTACTTAGCTTACATATGGGTGTTATGATGGTTGACACTGAGTAAAATTTTATTAGTAGAAAGTGCTGTAACGTTTGGAGTAACGTTTTTGGACTTTATGAGGGCACATATGGCTTACACTTAGGTTTCAGAAACCCACATGGCTAGTGTTTTATCTGCTCTGGAGCAGTTTTATGAGACTGTAGTGACATTGAGGTGGATGGGCGGGGCCTATTTTCGTGCCTCAATTGCGCAGTTAGTTTCTCTCAGAAGCAGCAAGCTCTATCTCCTGAGGGCCCTGGTGTGTGTTTTGGGCCAAATCAAAGGTTTTTCCCATATTTGCAGAGCTGTGGCAAGGTGTTGAGTGTGTTTTTTCCGGATCTAGGCCTATTTTCGATCCGGTTTGCAAATTAAGGGGTTAAATGTAAAAAATTCTTGTGGGGCAATCTTTACTACATATATGGTGCTTACATACAAAATTTTGAAAAATTTGGTGCAGGTTTAGGCTGTTTTGCACAACGTGTTCACTTTTTTTCTCTTAAAGGCACAGTACCATTTTTTAAGATTGTTATTTTTTTCACTAAATAAAGTGTTTTCATGCTTGTTTGTTGTCATTACTAGCCTGTTCAACATGTCTGACAGTGAGGAAAATCATTGTTGAATGTGTTTAGAAGCCATTGTGGAACCCCCTCTTAGATTGTGTCCCTCTCGCACTAATATGTCTATAAAATGCAAAGAGCATATTTTAGCCCTTAAGAATGTGGCGCTGGATGATTCTTAGGCAGAAGAAAACCAGGTTATGCCATCTAATTCTCCCCAAGTGTCACAACCATTAACACCCGCACAAGAGACGCCAAGTACTTCTAGTGCGTCTAATTCATTCACCCTGCAAGATATGGCCGCGGTTATGAATACTATCCTCACAGAGGTTTTATCTAAGCCGCCTGGGTTGCAAGGGAAGCGCAGTAGCTCTGGTGTGAGAACGAATGCCGAGCCCTCTGACGCTTTAGTAGCCGTATCCGATATACCCTCACAATGTTCTGAAGTAAGGGTGAGGGATTTGCTGTCTGAGGGAGAGATTTCAGATTCAGGAAACACGTTCCCTCAGACAGACTCAGATACGACCGCTTTTAAATTTAAGCTAGAACATCTCTGATTATTACTCAGGGAGGTATTAGCGACTCTGGATTATTGTGACCCTATTGTGGTTCCAGAGAAAATGTGTAAAATGGATAAATATTTAGAGGTTCCTGTCTACACTGATGTTTTTCCGGTCCCTAAGAGGATTTCTGACATTATTACTAAGGAGTGGGATAGACCAGGTATTCTATTCACTTCCCCTCCTACCTTTAAGAAAATGTTTCCCATAACTGATACCATGCGGGACTCGTGGCAGACGGTCCCTAAGGTAGAGGGAGCTGTTTCTACTTTGGCTAAGCGTACAACTATACCTATTGAGGACAGTTGTGCTTTCAAAGATCCTATGGATAAAAAATGGAGGGTCTCCTAAAGAAAATATTTGTTCATCAGGGTTTTCTTCTCCAACCTATAGCGTGCATTGTTCCGGTAACCACTGCAGCTGCTTTTTGGTTCGAGGCCCTGGAGGAGGCTCTTCAGGTTGAGACCCCATTAGATGATATCCTGGATAGAATTAGAGCTCTCAAGCTAGCTAATTCTTTCATTACAGATGCCGCTTTTCAACTGGCTAAATTAGCGGCAAAGAATTCAGGTTTTGCCATTTTGGCGCATAGAGCGTTATGGCTTAAGTGCTGGTTGGCTGATGTGTCATCAAAGTCTAAGCATTTAGCTATCCCTTTCAAGGGAAAGACCCTATTCGGGCCTGAATTGAAAGAGATCATTTCAGAAATCACTGGAGGGAAAGGCCATGCCCTCCCTCAGGATAAGACTAATAAGATGAGGACCAAAAACAAAATAATTTTCGTTCCTTTTGAAACTTTAAGGGTGGTTCCACTTCCTCTTCCCCTGCCGCAAAGCAAGAGGGGAATTTTGCTCAATCCAAGTCAGTCTGGAGGCCTAACCAGGCTTGGAACAAAGGTAAACAGGTCAAGAAGCCTGCTGCTGCCACCAAGACAGCATGAAGGGGTAGCCCTCGATCCGGGACCGGATCTAGTAGGGGGCAGACTTTCTCTCTTTGCTCAGGCTTGGGCAAGAGATGTTCAGGATTCCTGGGCTTTAGAAATTGTAACCCAGGGATATCTGCTAGACTTCAAAGATTCTCCCCCAAGGGGGAGATTTCATCTTTCTCAATTGTCTGCAAACCAGACAAAAAGAGAGGCGTTCTTAAGCTGTGTAGAAGACCTACATACCATGGGAGTGATCAGGCCTGTTCCGAAAGCAGAACAAGGGCAAGGGTTTTACTCCAATCTATTTGTTGTTCCCAAAAGGAGGGAACCTTCAGGCCAATTTTAGATCTCAAGATCCTAAACAAATTCCTCAGAGTCTCATCCTTCAAGATGGAGACCATTCAAACTATTTTACCAATGATCCAGGAGGGTCAATATATGACCACCGTGGACTTAAAGGATGCGTATCTACACATCCCTATTCACAGAGATCATCACCAGTTCCTCAGGTTCACCTTTCTGGACAGACATTACCAGTTTGTGGCTCTTCCCTTCGGGTTGGCCACGGCTCCCAGAATTTTTACAAAGGTGCTAGGGTCCCTTCTGGCGGTCCTAAGGCCGCGGGGCATAGCAGTGGCGCCTTATCTAGATGATATCTTAATTTAGGCGTCGACTTTCCAACTAGCCAAGTCTCACACGAACATCATGCTGGCTTTTCTAAGATCTCATGGGTGGAAGGTGAACGTAAAAAAGAGTTCTCTTTCCCCTCTCACAAGAGTTTCATTCCTAGGGACTCTGATACACTCGGTGGACATGAAAATATTTCTGACGGAGGTCAGGAAATCAAAAATTTTAACCACCTGCCGAGCTCTTCATTCCATTCCTCGGCCATCAGTGGCTCAGTGTATGGAGGTAATCAGACTAATGGTAGCGGCAATGGACATAGTTCCGTTTGCTCGCTTGCATCTCAGACCACTGCAACTTTGCATGCTCAAACAGTGAAATGGGGATTATGCAAATGTATCTCCTCAGATAACTCTGGATCAAGAGACCAGAGACTCTCTTCTTTGGTGGTTGTCACAGGATCATCTTTCCCAGGGAACGTGCTTCCGCAGGCCAGCATGGGTCATAGTGACGACAGACGCCAGCCTTCTGGGCTGGGGTGCAGTCTGGAATTCCCTGAAAGCTCAGGGTGTGTGGACTCAGGAGGAGGCTCTCCTTCCGATAAATATTCTAGAACTAAGAGCGATATTCAATGCTCTTCAGGAGTGGCCTCAACTGGCTTCGGCCAGATTCGGACAATATCACGACTGTAGCGTATATCAATCATCAGGGGAGAACAAAGAGTTCTCTAGCGATGATAGAAGTTTCCAAAATTATTTGATGGGCAGAGACTCTTGCCATCTGTCAGCAATCTATATCCCAGGAGTGGAGAATTGGGAAGCGGATTTTCTAAGTCGTCAGACTTTTCATCCGGGGCAGTGGTAACTCCATCCGGAGGTGTTTGCTCAACTGATTCAGAAGTGGGGCACTCCAGAATTGGATCTGATGGCATCTCGTCAGAACGCCAAACTTCCGTGTTACAGGTCCAGATCAAGGGATCCTCAAGCAGTACTGATAGATGCTCTAGCAGTACCCTGGTTGTTCAACCTGGCTTATGTGTTTCCACCTTTTCCTCTCCTTCCTCGTTTGATTGCCAGAATCAAACAGGAGAGAGCTTCAGTGATTTTGCTAGCACCTGCCTGGCCATGCAGGACTTGGTATGCAGACCTGGTGGACATGTCATCTCTTTCACCATGGACTCTACCGCTGAGGCAGGACCTTCTAATTCAAGGTCCGTTCAAGCATCCAAATCTAATTTCTCTTTGCGACTGACTGCATGGAGATTGAACGCTTGATCTTATCCAAGCAGGGTTTCTCTGAGTCGGTCATAGATACCTTAATTCAGGCTTGAAAGCCTGTCACCAGAAAGATCTATCATAAGATATGGCGTAAATATCGTTATTGGTGCGAATCCAAAGGCTACTCATGGAGTAAGATCAGGATTTCTAGGATTTTGTCTTTTCTCCAAGAACGATTGGAGAAGGGATTATAAGCTAGTTCCTTAAAAGGACAGATATCTGCTTTGTCTATTCTTTTACACAAGCGTCTGGCAGATGCTCCAGACATTCAGTCATTATGTCAGGCTTTAGTTAGAATCAAGCCTGTGTTTAAACCTGTTGCTCCGCCATGGAGTTTGAATTTAGTTCTTAAGGTTCTTCAAGGGGTTCCGTTTGAACCCATGCATTCCATAGATATTAAGCTTCTATCTTGGAAAGCTCTGTTTTTAGTCGCTATCTCTTCGGCTCGAAGAGTTTCTGAATTATCTGCATTACAATGCAACTCACCTTATCTTGTTTTCCATGCTGATAAGGTGGTTTTGCGTATCAAACCTGGGTTTCTTCCTAAGGTTGTTTCTGATAGGAACATCAATCAGGAAATTGTTGTTCCTTCTTTGTGTCCTAATCCTTCTTCTAAGAAGGAGCGTCTATTGCACAGCTTGAACATGGTTCGTGCCTTGAAATTTTACTTGCAAGCAACTAAAGAGTTCCGTCAAATATCTTCTTTGTTTGTGGTCTATTCTGGTAAGCGTAGAGGTCAAAAATCTACAGCTACCTCGCTTTCTTTTTGGCTGAAAAGCATAATCCGTTTGGCATACGAGACTGCTGGACAGCAGCCTCCTGAAAGAATTACTGCTCATTCTACCAGAGCAGTGGCTTCCACATGGGCTTTTAAAAATGAGGCCTCTGTTGAACAGATTTATAAGGCTGCGACTTGGTCTTCGCTTCATACTTTTTCCAAATTTTACAAATTTGATACTTTTGCTTCTTCAGAGGCTATTTTTGGGAGAAAGGTTCTGCAAGCAGTGGTGCCTTCCGTTTAGGTTCCTGTCTTGTCCCTCCCTTCATCCTTGTCCTAAAGCTTTGGTATTGGTATCCCACAAGTAAGGATGAAACCGTGGACTCGGTACATCTTGCAAAAGAAAACAAAATTTATGCTTACCTGATAAATTTCTTTCTTTTGCGATGTACCGAGTCCACGGCCCGCCCTGTCTATTCAAGACAGATGGTATTTTTTATTGAAAACTTCAGTCACCTCTGCACCTTATAGTTTCTCCTTTCTCTTCCTAAGCCTTCGGTCGAATGACTGGGGGGTGGAGTTAAGGGAGGAGCTATATAGACAGCTCTGCTGTGGGTGCTCTCTTTGCCACTTCCTGTAGGGAAGGATAATATCACACAAGTAAGGATGAAACCGTGGACTCGGTACATCGCAAAAGAAAGACATTTATCAGATAAGCATAAATTTTGTTTTCTTATCCATCATGAATCCTAAGTGCTATCCATCATTAACCAAGTGACTTCTATTTCCCAACCCCACCTGTCCTAACATGATATACCAATAACGTCCACCGCAGATGGACAGAAAAAGAATACATACATCTATCTAACCCTATCTCCCCAATGACTCAGAACACACTGAAGCTATCATCTCAAGGTATCGTGTGTCACATAATCTAATATCCCAGTTAACCTAACTCTAGAGAGTAAAGCAAAATCATATACCCCATCGTAGTTATGAATCTACAAAAGACTTGTATATGACACCCTATACTAGTGCTTACAGGCAACAAGGTATACATATCCATGTGAGTAAGAGCATCCTAAAGGAGACGGAAATCATCCAGCAGATGGAAATATCATCATATAAGCCTTCTACAAGCCTTGCAAGAAAATACAGAACTTATCTCAGCTGTGCCCCTGCTTTGCAAACAGCCTGATTTTTAAACATATCTACCCAAGCCTTGCAAGAAAATACAGAACTTATCTCAGCTGTGCCCCTGCTTTGCAAACAGCCTGATTTTTAAACATATCTACCCAAGCCTTGCAAGAAAATACAGAACTTATCTCAGCTGTGCCCCTGTTTTGCAAACAGCCTGATTTTTAAACATATCTACCCAAGCCTTGCAAGAAAATACAGAACTTATCTCAGCTGTGCCCCTGCTTTGCAAACAGCCTGATTTTTAAACATATCTACCCAAGCCTTGCAAGAAAATACAGAACTTATCTCAGCTGTGCCCCTGCTTTGCAAACAGCCTGATTTTTAAACATATCTACCCAAGCCTTGCAAGAAAATACAGAACTTATCTCAGCTGTGCCCCTGCTTTGGCTAACCGCAAAAATACCTGACTCTGCCATTGCAATACATGGATATTCATGCCATAGAAATGATAGAGCAAAGAGAGGAGGCGGCATTGTAATTTATGTTGACAATTCCACAAAGTTCACCCCTTACAAAAATCTAGCTCTCCTGCCACTTTTGATTTCCTTTCAAAAGTTGCAGGGATCTACCGCCCACCTAGCTCCCCTGTACATTCCCTTTCTGAGATAGCACATCTCCTTAATGAAACCATAGCTCAAAACCCAAAAAGTGAAATTTTGGTTTTTGGAAATTTTAATATTGATTGGCTGAATCTAAAAAATAATAGTTGTCGCTCATTGTTTAAATCTTTGCAGCTAACGCAATTAATCTCCTCTCCAACTCGCATAAACATCAAAAGCCATAATCACACCCTGCTTGACTGGATTCTCTCCACTTCTCCCAACCGAATCCAGGAGGCAGGTGTTCTCCCTAACAATTTCAGTGACCACTGCCTAGTGTACTGCGTGCGCAAAATAAAGGCTACTAAATCCTCTCCCAAGGTTAAAATCCCCAGGTCCTTCAAAAAATGTAATCTTCAATCATTTCTAAATGACATTAAGAACCTCCCCTGGCACAGATTAAACCTAATCCCAGATCTAGATTCCGCAGTAGAATTCTTCCAGTCTGAATTCCTACAAGTTTGGAATATGCATGCCCCGCTGCGTAAGGTGAGAGTAAAAGGAGCACACTTAAATTGGATCACAGCTGACCTCATTCAAATGTACCAGTTTCGGGATTCATTGTGGTCAAAGTTCAAGCATACAGGCTCTATGAACGATCACTGTGTATATAGACAATGGCGAAATATATGCACTAAACAAACAAAATTGGCCAAGGCCCAATATTTCTGTGAAAATCTGAACAATAACATATCAAACCCTAGAAAGTTTTGGAAACTCATAAACAACTTACAAAATCCACCAATCCACTCCCAACCCCGCACTGTCAATGTGGACAACCAAACCCTGCAACTCCCCTTAGAAGTAGCAAATGCCTTTAATAGTTATTTTGTCGGATGCTCCACCACCCTGATTGACAAACTAATAAATGACGCGCATCCTGAAACTACAAATGTGGATCAGGCCCCACTAAATCAGCAAAGACCCAATATACAGAAGTTCAATTTTAGACCTGTACCCATCAATGTAATTAAGAAACACCTTAATAATCTAAAAATGAAAAACCAGTCTGGACCTGATCAAATCCCAGCAATGCTGTTGAAGATCAGTGCGCCGGCAATTGCTAAACCCATCACAACCCTAATTAATGAATCCTTGGTGTCTGGATACATACCCAAACTTTGGAAAACTGCAAGAGTAGTGCCTATCCATAAAAGTGGGGAGTTAACCTTGGTTTCTAATTATCGTCCCATATCTTTGCTCCCAGTATTGTCAAAAATTTTAGAAAAATGCGTCCATACGCAACTTTGTGAGTATTACCAACAATCTAGCTATCTGACCCCTGATCAATCAGGTTTTCGCCCGAATCACTCCACTACAACTGCCCTCCTAAAAGTTTGCAACGACATCCAAACTGGCATGGAACAAGGAGACCTAACTGGAGCTATGTTCCTTGACTTTGCAAAGGCCTTTGACACAGTAGACCACAATATACTACTGCTCAAACTAAAAAACTCAGGTATTGGTGATCGTCCGCTAACCTGGTTTCGATCATATGTATCGGATCGATCACAATATGTCTCCATTTATGACAGTGACTCCCTCCCTCTCCCGGTCACGTGTGGCGTTCCCCAAGGATCCATTCTCGGCCCCCTGCTATTCACATTATTTATAAATGATCTGCCTAATGTCTGCAAATCCTCAACTGTACACATGTACGCAGATGACACGGTAATCTATGTAAACAATTCCGATCTGCCGCAGCTTGAAGCAGTGCTCCAAGACCAATTCACAGAGGTAGAAAAGTGGATATCAAAAAACAAACTCTTCCTAAACACTGACAAAACTGTCACAATGATCTTTGGAACAGGGCCTAAATTACACAAATTACAAAATTCCCATCTACGCATCAAAACAAAATCCAATTGCACACTGACTGCAGTCCACTCTTTCAAATACTTGGGTATGTTGTTAGACCCCAATCTATCTTTTGGCCTCCACATAGAAAAACTTGCATCTAAACTTTATCCAAAACTAGGTGCCCTGTACAGAAACAAATCTTGCCTCAGTCCTACAGTAAAGGAAAAGATTGTACAGCAAATGCTGATGCCTATCATGGATTACGGGGACGTAGTATATGCACCTGCACCGCAAACTCACCTTAATAAACTAAATACGTTATATAACTCGTTCTGCCGCTTTGTGCTACAATGTAACTACAGGACCCACCATTGTGACATGCTAAAAGAACTAAACTGGATGTCTTGCCTTGTGTTTAAGAGCATTTCTGGGAAGCTCCCACCCTACCTGAGCAGAATGCTCTCCCCGGCTATTCCCACCTCCTATAACCTCTGATCCAATACCAGCACATTATTTAGCTTGCCTCAATACAAAAAGAAAGCAGCTCGATCCTCCTTTTCCTACAGAGCACCACAATTATGGAACAACCTCCCGCACACTTTCAAACCTTCCCCAAGCCTAATATCCTTTAAGAGATCCCTCTCTACATATCTCAAAACAGAATGCATCTGTCATGGTTGATTAAATACCTGTTCTATGTTAATTTTTTTTTTTTTTTTTTTTTTCATATATTGTGTATTATTATTGTTTTTTGTATTTTATTGTACCCTATGTTATCAATGCAATGTCTTGTGGACCCAGGACATACTTGAAAACGAGAGAAATCTCAATGTATCCTTCCTGGTAAAATATTTTATAAATAAATAATATAAATAAATAAATAAATATAAGTGTTGTGTAAGTGTAATCGAATAAGTGAAAAACACATGTAACCAAAACATAGATTAAAAACCTCATATCACATACAGCATCAAATATCAAATATAAAAGTACCACCATTAATATACAGAATTCTTACATAAATGGTTTGAATAAATCCTATGTACAGCTTGACAAAATAAATGCACAGATCTAATAAGGAGCAGAACTAATGTACAGATTATATACATCACTAAAGATGGTTAGAATAAATCCTACATACTACTAGGAGAATTAGTTCAAAAATCTAACTAGAGACTACACTAATGTAAATATATATATATATATATATATATATATATATATATATATATATATATATATGCGCAACACTGTTAACCTACTAGGCAAAGGGTTAAATGAATTGATGGACTCCCATTATTCACAGGTAAGCATCATACTTCCATGGGAAGATAAGTTCACATATTAAATAAGATGGGAAGATGGACTCTCAAAAAGAATTTGAAATATAGTGATGATTCATCTATGCTCACAAGAAGCACTGCCAGCCGGTGTGGACATTGAGACCCCTTGGAGCAAGGGTACACAGTTCATGTATCCATCTAGCCTCTTTTTGTAGAAGTATTTTGGCTCTGTTGCCTCCCCTTCTTGGGATCGGTACATGATCAATAATCCTGAAACGTAGATCACTAACAGTATAACCAGCCTCCAAAAAATGGCGGGCCACTGGCTGTTCAGATTTGCCCATGTTCAGGGCTGTCCTGATACTGGATCGATGATTTGCCATCCTCACTCTGGCATCATCATTCGTCTTGCCTGTGTAGAACTTGCCACAAGGGCAATTAAGGAGATAGTTGATATACTGTGTAGTACAGGTCAAGAAGAATTTGATTTGATATTTCTTCTTACGGTCAGGATGATGGAAACTCATGCCAGTGTACATACTGTTACACGTTACACAACTAGTGCATTTGAAGCATCCGGTTTTCTTCCTGAGCCAAGATTATTTTTCACTCTTCGGGGTTATATCTGTCTTCATCAACATATCCCTCAGGCTCCTCCCTCTGAGATAAGCAAGCCAGGGAGCTATCCATTGGTTGAAAGGTAATGTAGGATCTGACTGAAGCAATTTCCATTCATCTTTTATTGCTTTTGCGATGTTGTTCCGGGCTGTAGGAAGTAATGAACGTGAGCTGTGGGGCCCTTATTGGTTTTTGAGTATTTTGTACCTCTCATGGCTGTAATGCTTGCTCTTGCTTTTCCCGTAGCTCTTTCCTATTGTATCCACGTTGTATGAATCTCTGTGTCATCTCAGACAATTGTATCTTACACTTGTTTTCATCCGCATCCTCATCTGTGAACGTAAAAAAGTCCTCATATTTGTCATCTGTACTGCCACTGTGGGCTATAGTGGATACCCCTGTGGCTTCAGTGTCCAATTTTGTCATGGTGGTAATTAATGAGGTAAAGATAGAACAGAGAGTAAAACAGGCTAAGACAGTCTCAGTGTGGGTGCACTGCACTGTTGTATAATAGATCCAAGGTATATAGTATTTGCACTCTCACCAGCCAAATTCAACTTGTTAGGGTGCTTTAATTAGGTATATAGAATATGCAAAAAAAATTAAAGCACTCTCTGGACTTCGGACATCAGCTCTGGTGAGAGCTCAGACCCAGAGGCCCTGACTTCAGGTGGGGAATCCACATATAGGGGAATCACCACTAGGTCAAGAGGGGCCGGTAGGGGCCAAGATTGGGAGGACACAAGAGGGGGAGCTGTAGCTTTACCACCATTGGCGACATATCCTACATCTACTCATATTTTAGGCTGGGGCACAGGCCACACACGAGGAGGGGGGCATGTCCCGCCACCCCCCGATCCAGAGAAGATAGAAAGTAATGTATTCAACATCAGTTTGAGATCCCTTACTATATCAGAGATGTCCTTATTGAATAAAGGGTTATCCTATGTACCCACCACGAGAATTAATTTGTTCAATTCATATATTGACATCCAGGGGTTCGGGAGAAATTTACATCTAAAAGAGTTCTTTAAGTCTGAGTTAGAAGACAACACCAGATTTAGGACCACAGGGACATTTAATCCTAAGTCCCAGAATCCATCAATCACTACATTCACAAATTATCTTACACAATTGTCACAGGACACTATACCCAAGAGGGTTAGTGACAATTTAACAAAAGAGGAAAGATGAGCACTCAAGGCATTGAGTGAGGATACGTCCATAGTAATACGCCCAGCTGATAAAGGCAGAGCAGTCGTGGTGATGGATTTAAGTCAATATAGAACTGAAATTATCAGACAAGTATCAGATCCGACCACATATACAATTCTACAAAGTGACCCTACTCACAAGCTAAAGAGATGTATTGATCAGAAATTACTGGGGTGTAAGGAGACTGAGGTGATCACCCAGCAGGAGTACTGTTTTTTGAAGAGACTTTCCTATAACACCTATATTATATACACTGCCTAAGATTCACAAGGATGCAACTCAGCCCACAGGAAGACCAATAGTCTCAGCCAAGGGATTATTACTACAGCCACTGGCTGAATTTGTGGATCATTACCAGAAGCCTCTGGTGAAACAAATGAAATCCTATATTCAGGACTCCATAGCCTTTATTTAAATGATCATTCAACTAACTGATATTAAACCTACCTATCTGTTGGTCACCTTGGACGTATGTAGCTTGTACACTGTGATACCACACAAGCTTGGGATAGCAGCAGTTACCAATCGCCTTAGACAGGTGCCCTATATGTGTCCACCCGAAGATGTACTGGTGGATCTCACCATATGCCTCGAGAATAATTTTTTTCGCTTTGAAAATACTTTTTATCTGCAAATTGCAGGGACAGCGATGGGGTCGAATATGGCCCCATCGCTGGCAAATCTTTTTATGGCTGAATATGAGTCATTACAGATGAAGGTTTACAAATCACAGTCCATCCAATTCTATTGTCGATATATAGATAATTTGTTTTTAATCTGGCGGGATGGTGAAACATCTTTATTCTAAGCATTTTTTCTAAAATTTATTACAATATTTACAAATTAAAAACCAATGACAAAGCATGACACGAAAAAAGAAAACAAAAAAGGGGGGGGACCAAGAAACAAAAAATATATCAACAACCAAAACCCCACAAAACATCCCTAAAATACAAGGGCCTAATACCCTACATTCTTTGCATATTGGTAATAAGCAAATCTCATCCATGGCAAAAGATAAGGAAAGAGAACCCATCAACTGACCCTCAAATACGGAGTCCTTATTGTCTCTCTAAACTGTCTCTATGGTCTTTAAGAAACTCATTAATTTCGTTAATTTCAGTGAAGATCCTAATCCCAGCATTAGTGTGTATGCTAAGTCTAGCTGGATAAAGCAGTTTAACTCTCCATCCCTCCTATATCAATTTGGTACATATTGGTGCAAGTAGTCGGTGTTTATTTGAGGTCTTATATGAGAAGTCATTAAATAGAAGGAGTTTCCTTCCTTTATAGCTAATTTCACCATTTATCTTTCGATAGGCATTCTTAATTTTAATCTTTTCCTGAAAATTCAGTAATTTCATAATAACCGGCCTACTTGTTTGTTCCTTCCCTCATCTTGCCTTACTGGGCCTATTCTGTGTATTCTCTCAATTATCATATTCTGATCTTCAATTTCAATATTCAGTAAGCCCATTAGATCTACCTCTACAAATCTTTTAAGATCTTTCTCTTGAATATCCTCCGAAAGACCAATTATACGTAAGTTATTTCTTCTGGCCCTGTTTTCTAGATCTTCAAGTTTATTTTTCATGTTTTCTATCTGGGCTGACATAGTACGTAGTGTCTGTTCCCTTTGTAGGGCCCCATCCTCAATGTCTGATATTCTTTGTTCTGCATACGTGAGTCTGGTTGCAAATTGTTTTACTTCAAGTGTAAGTGATGTTATATTACTCTGTATTAAATCAAACTTAGGTGTAAAAGTGCATCAAGTTGTTTAATCAACTCTTCATTGTTAGTGTTTTGTGCAAAACTCATGTCTCCTGTTGCCCCATGTGGTTCTAATGAGATTCTACTCCCTTTTTCATCTTGATTTTTACTTCTGGAAGACATTCTTGGTGACGTGACTTTACTTTTATTTAAGTATTTTTCCATATATATCTTTTTCCCCCTTACCCCACCAGTGTATGATAATCCCTTTTTATTTCCTTTTTTCTCCTCTTTTTCTCTTCTTCTCTCTTTCTTTTTATAAATGTGTTTACCTAGTGTTATTAAGTGAATGTCAGACTACTATTGCCTATTGGGATTAATTAGAGCCCTACTCTATTCTGGAAAGAATCTGCTTAGTTTCCTAGGTGTTCAACTTGTAGATGCCACTTTCTCTAAAGAAAGCATGAGATATATGTGGGTATTATTGTTGAGTTTACTTTATATACCTTTTGTAGGTTTACTTTATCTTACACTGGGTTCGGCAATCTATCAGGCCAAAAGAGAGGAACACCTAGATGTTTACTTAGTTATAGATTTGTTGAGGTGGTTTAGCTTAATATCTGCAATTGAGTGAACAATACTTGGCTGCTCTCTCCAAATGTATACAATAGGCACTATTTGATATCCCTTAGTTTAAGGGTAGTTCTTAAATCTATGTTAGACTTGTATAATATTAGAAGAAATTCTTGTATGTTTAGACTTTTAGCCAGATTTAGGCTAAGGTTTGGGGTTTAGGAAAGCACAGCACAGTTACTTTCTCCAAATATATATAATGGACAGAATTTGATATCCTCAATTTACATATTTGTTTTTCAAAATTTTCATATTTTACACCCCCACAGGATTAAATATAAAGCAATGCTGTTATACACATTAATATTCATATTTTGTTACAATTTTATCTTGACCTTAAACCTGTAGCACATTAGTTAAACAACAGTTAGTTAAACAACAGTCCAACTTAGCCTGCTTTATCCGCTTATAGAAAGTAGATTTATGCAGTTAAACAACGTCTCCTTTACTACATTAACTGTGTTATAGGTTTCTTCAAAAAATGTATTCCGTGTCAGAAAATAGGTGTCAGTTCCGTTTTTTGTTTTGTTTTTTTAATAATTTTTATTGAGGTTTACGATAAAAAAAGACATACATGTACATATGCAGGTGAAACTGCTACATAACAACAAGACGCAGTGTCATACAGAAGCATAATTATAGCATGTTGATCAGTGACCACTAACATCAAGTGAATAATAACAACAATAGTATGTCATACAAAGGGTACCAAGGCTAAGCAAACCTCACATATTTTTTGTTTTATAATACAACGGTCCATTAACAGTCAAAATAAACAACAGTGAATACTAAACATAAACAACCTGCTAATATGAGAATGAAAAAACATCACAAGGATGTTACAGTTTCTGAATGGCTTATCAGGTTGCTTCCTTAATGGATGTAAGTAATATTATACTAAAACTGTATGAAAGGACATTTTCCCGCATTGAAAAGAGGAATAACATATAAATCATTTGTAGTGGGGGAAAATAAGTATTAAAGTAGAACTACTATGTGGTTCAAAGTTTATATATATAGATTCCTTATTGTAAAAATGTACAGATATTCAACATAAAGCAAGGACATGAGGTTCAAACTTCAATACATGAGAAAAAATATGATTACATTTGCGGTATTTATCTAGGGAAACCGCATTAAAACACATCAAGCATATTTACGGATGCCAGAGTGTATTGGTGGGAGGGGGGAGCTATATATTCATATAACAAAAAAAAAGAGTAGAAATTGTTTATGGGAACATATATGATTAAATAGGTGAATAGGGGGATGAACGAGTGAGTGGTCGAATGAATGAATAAATGGGTGGGTGAGTGGGGGGGGGGTTAGTTGGGCTCCCATAATTAAACGCAAAGCCCTATAGAGCACTGCACAGCACATGATATGGAATGCAAAAATAAGGAAGTGTGATAAGTTAGGAGGGAAGCATGACAATAAGAAACTAAAAAGGCTCCACATGAACTGGAACAAAAATTGGACACTAATACCCAGGATAAGTGGTGGAAGAATGAAATAGAAGGGGATATATGACATATGGGCAGTAAAAATGCGTAAATATGATGTGAGGATTATAAAAACGGTACATCTCAAGTTGACTGACATTAGAATAGGCTGTGTATGGTTCAACATGTGAGCTAGAATGCCTGTATTATATAGGATGAAGATGGCAGGTTGAAGTGTTAGTATGGTTAAGCAATCATAAGCTTCTGTAAGGGTTGCAAACTAAATTAGTTTGAATTAAATACATAAAATGATGCTGACCTCAACAAATACATAGGAGAATCCACTGCCCTGGCCGTAGGCAGCAGGCTCCCCCCTATACACGCAATGGCCAACTATCCAGCCCATCCCTATGTGATTCCCTAGGGGAGAGAGACAGAAGAGTATGAGGACTACAAAGGAGCCATCACCATAGCAGAAGAGTACAAGTCTATAGGGCACATATAAATATATCTAGAAGGATCATAAGTTTACAGACCATAGCCTATAATATTGTTAATGAGATTTCCATACTATAAGGGATATAAAATGGTGTTATCCATTCGGTTAACAAAGCATAAAAACAAGATGACTGCTATATAACTTGTATCATACTCATAAGCCCCCATACCCACATAAATAAAGTAAATCAACCGGATATTGTTAGCAACTAATTTCCCTTTCAGGAGTGTATACATGTGGCATCTATGAGAACAATCGCATACTATTGAAATAGAGTGTTGTTAAGGTAAAACTATTACGTCCAACCATGTGAAACCATACACTGTTAACATATGAATATATGAAAATCAAGGGTGTCTCCCACACTACCAACATATATCTAGAATTAACTGTAGAACATACACCTTAATGATATCTGGGAAAACACACACACATGTACAACTGTTTAGCCCATATGATGGGATGAAAAGTAACTTCAAATCTAGTGCAAATTTAGTCCCCAGACACTTGGAAGAAAATCTGTGTGGTTGCTAGCGGTCTAGAACACTATTAACATGTGAGCTTATAAGAATCAAGTGTGCTATCCCCTCTGCAGATAAATAACTAACATTAACTGTGAAAAACATAACTCAGTGATTTCAGGGTATGAAAACATAGATACACAACTGCTTAACCCCCATCCTAGAGTGAGAGCCAAAGTCAATGGTAGTACAAACTTACGGCTAGATTTGGAGTTTGGCGGTAAAAGGGCTGTTAACGCTCCGCGGGTTTTTTTCTGGCCGCACCATAAATTTAACTCTGGTATCGAGAGTTAAAACAAATGCTGCGTTAGGCTCCAAAAAAGGAGCGTAGAGCATTTTTACCGCAAATACAACTCTCGATACCAGAGTTGCTTACGGACGCGGCCGGCCTCAAAAACGTGCTCGTGCACGATTCTCCCATAGGAAACAATGGGGCTGTTTGAGCTGAAAAAAAACCTAACACCTGCAAAAAAGCAGCGTTCAGCTCCTAACGCAGCCCCATTGTTTCCTATGGGGAAACACTTCCTACGTCTGCACCTAACACTCTAACATGTACCCCGAGTCTAAACACCCCTAGCCTTACACTTATTAACCCCTAATCTGCCGCCCCCGCTATCGCTGACCCCTGCATTACACTTTTAACCCCTAATCTGCCGCTCCGTAAACCGCCGCCACCTACGTTATCCCTATGTACCCCTAATCTGCTGCCCTAACATCGCCGACCCCTATGTTATATTTATTAACCCCTAATCTGCCCCCCACAACGTCGCCGACACCTACCTACACTTATTAACCCCTAATCTGCCGAGCGGACCTGAGCGCTACTATAATAAAGTTATTAACCCCTAATCCGCCTCACTAACCCTATCATAAATAGTATTAACCCCTAATCTGCCCTCCCTAACATCGCCGACACCTACCTTCAATTATTAACCCCTAATCTGCCGACCGGAGCTCACCGCTATTCTAATAAATGTATTAACCCCTAAAGCTAAGTCTAACCCTAACACTAACACCCCCCTAAGTTAAATATAATTTTTATCTAACGAAATAAATTAACTCTTATTAAATAAATGATTCCTATTTAAAGCTAAATACTTACCTGTAAAATAAATCCTAATATAGCTACAATATAAATTACATTTATATTATAGCTATTTTAGGATTAATATTTATTTTACATGTAACTTTGTATTTATTTTAACCAGGTACAATAGCTATTAAATAGTTAAGAACTATTTAATAGTTACCTAGTTAAAATAATTACAAATTTACCTGTAAAATAAATCCTAACCTAAGTTATAATTAAACCTAACACTACCCTATCAATAAAATAATTAAATAAACTACCTACAATTACCTACAATTAACCTAACACTACACTATCAATAAATTAATTAAACACAATTGCTACAAATAAATACAATTAAATAAACTATCTAAAGTACAAAAAATAAAAAAGAACTAAGTTACAGAAAATAAAAAAATATTTACAAACATAAGAAAAATATTACAACAATTTTAAACTAATTACACCTACTCTAAGCCCCCTAATAAAATAACAAAGACCTCCAAAATAAAAAATTCCCTACCCTATTCTAAATTTAAAAAGTTACAAGCTCTTTTACCTTATCAGCCCTGAACAGGGCCCTTTGCGGGGCATGCCCCAAGAATTTCAGCTCTTTTGCCTGTAAAAGAAAACATACAATACCCCCCCCCCAACATTACAACCCACCACCCACATACCCCTAATCTAACCCAAACCCCCCTTAAATAAACCTAACACTAAGCCCCTGATGATCTTCCTACCTTGTCTTCACCATGCCAGGTTCACCGATCCGTCCTGGCTCCAAGATCTTCATCCAACCCAAGCGGGGGTTGGCGATCCATAATCCGGTGCTCCAAAGTCTTCCTCCTATCCGGCAAGAAGAGGACATCCGGACCGGCAAACATCTTCTCCAAGCGGCATCTTCTATGTTCTTCCATCCGATGACGACCGGCTCCATCTTGAAGACCTCCAGCGCGGATCCATCCTCTTCTTCCGACGACTAGACGACGAATGACGGTTCCTTTAAGGGACGTCATCCAAGATGGCGTCCCTCGAATTCCGATTGGCTGATAGGATTCTATCAGCCAATCGGAATTAAGGTAGGAATTTTCTGATTGGCTGATGGAATCAGCCAATCAGAATCAAGTTCAATCCGATTGGCTGATCCAATCAGCCAATCTGATTGAGCTCGCATTGTATTGGCTGATCGGAACAGCCAATAGAATGCGAGCTCAATCTGATTGGCTGATTGGATCAGCCAATCGGATTGAACTTGATTCTGATTGGCTGATTCCATCAGCCAATCAGAAAATTCCTACCTTAATTCCGATTGGCTGATAGAATCCTATCAGCCAATCGGAATTCGAGGGACGCCATCTTGGATGACGTCCCTTAAAGGAACCGTCATTCGTCGTCTAGTCGTCGGAAGAAGAGGATGGATCCGCGCTGGAGGTCTTCAAGATGGAGCCGGTCGTCATCGGATGGAAGAACATAGAAGATGCCGCTTGGAGAAGATGTTTGCCGGTCCGGATGTCCTCTTCTTGCCGGATAGGAGGAAGACTTTGGAGCACCGGATTATGGATCGCCAACCCCCGCTTGGTTTGGATGAAGATCTTGGAGCCAGGACGGATCGGTGAACCTGGCATGGTGAAGACAAGGTAGGAAGATCATCAGGGGCTTAGTGTTAGGTTTATTTAAGGGGGGTTTGGGTTAGATTAGGGGTATGTGGGTGGTGGGTTGTAATGTTGGGGGGGGGGGGGGTATTGTATGTTTTCTTTTACAGGCAAAAGAGCTGAACTTCTTGGGGCATGCCCCGCAAAGGGCCCTGTTCAGGGCTGGTAAGGTAAAAGAGCTTGTAACTTTTTAAATTTAGAATAGGGTAGGGAATTTTTTATTTTGGGGGTCTTTGTTATTTTATTAGGGGGCTTAGAGTAGGTGTAATTAGTTTAAAATTGTTGTAATATTTTTTCTTATGTTTGTAAATATTTTTTTATTTTCTGTAACTTAGTTCTTTTTTATTTTTTGTACTTTAGATAGTTTATTTAATTGTATTTATTTGTAGCAATTGTGTTTAATTAATTTATTGATAGTGTAGTGTTAGGTTAATTGTAGGTAATTGTAGGTAGTTTATTTAATTATTTTATTGATAGGGTAGTGTTAGGTTTAATTATATCTTAGGTTAGGATTTATTTTACAGGTAAATTTGTAATTATTTTAACTAGGTAACTATTAAATAGTTCTTAACTATTTAATAGCTATTGTACCTGGTTAAAATAAATACAAAGTTACCTGTAAAATAAATATTAATCCTAAAATAGCTATAATATAAATGTAATTTATATTGTAGCTATATTAGGATTTATTTTACAGGTAAGTATTTAGCTTTAAATAGGAATCATTTATTTAATAAGAGTTAATTTATTTCGTTAGATTTAAATTATATTTAACTTAGGGGGGTGTTAGTGTTAGGGTTAGACTTAGCTTTAGGGGTTAATACATTTATTAGAATAGCGGTGAGCTCCGGTCGGCAGATTAGGGGTTAATAATTGAAGGTAGGTGTCGGCGATGTTAGGGAGGGCAGATTAGGGGTTAATACTATTTATGATAGGGTTAGTGAGGCGGATTAGGGGTTAATAACTTTATTATAGTAGCGCTCAGGTCCGCTCGGCAGATTAGGGGTTAATAAGTGTAGGTAGGTGTCGGCGACGTTGTGGGGGGCAGATTAGGGGTTAATAAATATAACATAGGGGTCGGCGATGTTAGGGGCAGAAGATTAGGGGTACATAGGGATAACGTAGGTGGCGGCGATTTGCGGTCGGAAGATTAGGGGTTAATTATTTTAAGTAGCTTGCGGCGACGTTGTGTGGGGCAAGTTAGGGGTTAATAAATATAATATAGGGGTCGGCGGGGTTAGGGGCAGCAGATTAGGGGTACATAAGTATAACGTAGGTGGCGGTCGGCAGATTAGGGGTTAAAAATTTTAATCGAGTGGCGGCGATGTGGGGGGACCTCGGTTTAGGGGTACATAGGTAGTTTATGGGTGTTAGTGTAGTTTAGGGTACAGTAGTTAAGAGCTTTATAAACCGGCGTTAGCCAGAAAGCTCTTAACTCCTGCTTTTTTCAGGCGGCTGGAATCTTGTCGTTAGAGCTCTAACGCTCACTGCAGAAACGACTCTAAATACCAGCGTTAGAAAGATCCCATTGAAAAGATAGGCTACGCAAATGGCGTAGGGGGATCTGCGGTATGGAAAAGTCGCGGCTGTAAAGTGAGCGTTAGACCCTTTAATCACTGACTCCAAATACCAGCGGGCGGCCAAAACCAGCGTTAGGAGCCTCTAACGCTGGTTTTGACGGCTACCGCCGAACTCTAAATCTAGGCCTTAGTCTCCAGATAAATGGAAAGAAATCTGTGCGGCTACATATGTTACAAGGCACCAAAAGCTGTGAAGGGCCCCCTGCTCACCGTCCAAAGTCATATGCATATGAAGACGGCTAGCCCACTCCGGTTCTCAAGGCAATGGTATGGGGCATAGAGTGCACTGGATCGCTGCGTAGGTCTGAATAAACTTGCCTACGTGACTGAATGTGTCCCCCTGTGGCAAGCGCCTGTACACTTGAATCTCCTCCTCTTTTGTATGCAGAGCGGGACACAGCCACAGTTCCGGTAAGTACCTCGCTAGGCATCGGCTCCTTATCAGTAGAAGTCGGCCTCTTAGGAAAAGCCAAGCTTGGGACCAGCTGATATTCCCGCGTGGTTTCATTTTCTCTTGTCGGTTTGCCGATATCTATAGGAGCGGCAGGTAGCGATGACGGGGGCCCCACCGCCCCACCACCCCGCTGTGTGTGCCGATGCAAGGGTATCCCAGGGGTAACAAAGCCGCCCGCATAGTGTCCAAAAAAGCAAGTCGGTGTTCCCATAGTAGTGAGTCAATCACTTCCAATATGGCGACGGGGGTCACCATTGCTTCTCCTTGCAGAGTAAATGTCAGAGTTGTTGAGGCTGAGGGATGTCGCTGCAATCACTAAGCCGAGTCCTTTAGCATTTCAGGTGTAGAACAAGGCAGTAGCAAACTTGGATCATCACACCTCTGGAAAGTCTCAGCATTGTATTCACGCCTATTAGACTCAAATGGCGGCTCTCAAACCATGCTGTAGTTGTCTTGGCAGGCAAAAGCAGAGGGTTCCCATTCATAATTCTGCAGCCACAGGGTGCTAGGTTCAGAAATGGTGCGTTTGGTGAAAAGAGTATGTTGATTTGGGGTAAATTACGCTGAATTTTTAAGCGTTTTTAAGCTTATTGTCTGGAGCTTCAAGAATCTGCGTCTTGTCCCATTGCATGTTGGCTCCGCCCCCCGTTTTTTTTTTTTAAAAGCTCTTGCAGCATTTTTTTACTTAAAGATGTTTATAGTTGCCACAATTCCAATAATTATGAGAGGGAAGGGGGAGCTTCCTGAAGGTCTCAGATGATATTAACTCTTTGCTTAGTTCTCTTTTCCTTCTTTTTTTCTCCCTTTCTTCTTCTGTTTCCCCTTCTTCTCCTTCTTCTCCCCTTTCCTCCTCTGATCTTTCTTTTCTCTTTCTTTTCCCTTTTAAAAAGAGTATGTATTTGAGCTTCACTTCCCTTTGGTTACAGTTTTACTGTCATCCCCAATAGGCGATTAAGGTTCCTAGATACTGGGATCACCTTCTTATTCTTTCCTTATCCTTTCCTTATCCTTTCCTTCTTTATCGGTCCCCTTATATCTCTCACCCTTCTGTGGGTTGTAATAAGGGGGAGGGGGGGTAGCCACATTAAGTCAGGCCCTACTCTCGCAGGAGCTCCTCTCTATTTATATTATAGCTATGCACCTGACCTCCCCCCCCCCACCGTGTTCAGACAATCCAGATGTCGCCAATATTAAAAGAAAAAAAAGTTACGACTTATCTATAGCCAGTGGTGTTACTTTCAGACTCCGTGCTTCCTCCAAATAACAGGTAAAGTTCTCCTGTACCGACCTTTTTTATGTGTTGACTTGCTGGTAGATAGTGATGCTGTTATGCTCAGGATCCCCTTGGGTCTCTCCCTGAGCCGGTGACCATAAGCTCGTGTCACCTTTCCTCCTGGGCCAAGAGACTAGTCAGAGCGCGCTCCTAGCTGCTGCCGCTCACCGTGCATTTTTTGGTCCTGGCGGGCAGCGTGTGTTTCTTAGGGCGCAGATAACGCAGCCTGTAGGTGATCCACGTCACCCAGTGTTAACTGGCTCCCATTGACTATCGGCTTCTCCTGTGGCAATTACGGGTACTGGGCTGAGCAGTGTGAGCCCACCTATAGGCACTTGATGCCGTGGCTTCTGTTTGGGCCTCCTAGGACAGTCAGCGTACTACACACGCGACTGCTCACTTGGCTCCTCCTACCGGAAGTCTCCTGAAACATCTTTAAAAGCATGGATTGAAACGCTGAATGAGATGGAAAGTACCATTAGATTCCAATATACGGCTAATTCTGACTCAGTGGACTATCTGGATGTCAGGGTGTTCAAGATCCAAGACAGGTTGGGTATTACCCTATTTAGGAAAAACACTGATCATAACTCCATCTTACATGAAAGAAGCTGACACCAACCAGCCTTGATCCAAAATATTCCAAAAGCGCAATTCCAGCGTGTGATTAGAAACAATACGGATGAAAACAAGTGTAAGATACAATTGTCTGAGATGACACAGAGATTCATACAACGTGAATACAATAGGAAAGAGCAAGCATTACAGCCACGAGAGGTACAAAATAATCAAAAACCAATGAGGGCCCCACAGCTCACGTTCATTACTTCCTACAGCCCGGAACAACATCACATCGCAAAAGCAATAAAAGATGAATGGAAATTGCTTCAGTCAGATCCTACATTACCTTTCAACCAATGGATAGCGCCCTGGTTTGCATATCGCAGAGGGAGGAGTCTGAGGGATATGTTGATGAAGACAGATATAACCCCGAAGAGTGAAAAAGAATCTTGGCTCAGGAAGAAAACCGGATGCTTCAAATGCACTAGTTGTGTAACGTGTAACAGTATGCACACTGGCATGAGTTTCCAACATCCTGATCGTAAGAAGAAATATCAAATCAAATTCTTCTTGACTACACAGTGAGGCCTATTTATCAAAAAGTCAACTGTGCTGCATTCGCCGGCACTAATGTGCTCGCCTGACATGACCTGAATACGCTCTCTAAATTTAACAAAAAAGCTGTCAAAAAGCCGCGCACCAAGTACGGGGCGATGAGCGGCGGACTGTTGTTAACTAACAGTCATTGATCTCGCTGCTATTCGACTTTTTCACAGCTTTGTATGTACCCTGTCACTAAACACTGCCACTATACTAAAATGTTTAACCCCTATCCCGCCGCTCCCAGACCCCGCCGCAACTAAAGTTATTAACCACTAAACCGCCACTACCAGAGCCCACCGCAAATCTAATAAACTTATTAACCCCTATCCCGCCGCTCCCGGACCCCGCCGCCACCTACATTATGTTCTTAACCCCTAATCTGCCGTCCCCTACACCGCCGCCACCTACATTATGTTATTAACCTCTATCCCGCCGCTCACGGAGCCCACCGCAACTAAATAAAGTTATGAACCCCTAAACCGCCAGCCCCCCACATCGCCATAAACTAAATTAACCTATTAACCCCTAAACCTAACAACCCGCTAGCTGTACATTAAATATTAACTCATCCCTATCCTATAATAAATTTAACTTACCTTTAGAATTAAATTAAACTATATTAAATTAATAATTAACCTACACTAACATTACATTAAACTATATTAAACTAATAATTAATCTACACTGTTATACTAAAATTACATTAAACTAAATTAAACTAATAATTAATCTACCCTGTTATACTAAAATTACATTAAACTACAAATTAAATTAAATATATTATATATTTAAACACCTAACCCTACTCAAAAAATTTAAATCTACACAAAAAATTACAATGTTACAAAAAACTAACAACTAAGTTACAAAAAAAATAAACACTAACGGCTAGATTTGGAGTTTTGTCGGTAACGACCCGAAAAACTAACGCCGGCTTTTTTCTGGCCGCACCATAAAAATAACTCTGGTATTGAGAGTCCACATAAAGGCTGCGTTAGGCTCCAAAAAAGGAGCGTAGAGCATTTTTAACGCAGCTTCAACTCTCGATACCAGAGTTGCTTAAGGACGCGGCCAGCCTCAAAAACGTGCTCGTGCATGATTCCCCCATAGGAAACAATGGGGCTGTTTGAGCTGAAAAAAAACCTAACACCTGCAAAAAAGCCGCGTTCAGCTCTTAACGCAGCCCCATTGTTTGCTATGCGGTAACCCTTCCTACGTCTGCACTTAACACTCTAACATGTACCCCGAGTCTAAACACCCCTAACCTTACACTTATTAACCCCTATTCTGCCGCCCCCGCTATCGCTGACCCCTGCATATTATTATTAACCCCTAATCTGCCGCTCCGTAAACCGCCGCTACTTACATTATCCCTATGTACCCCTAATCTGCTGCCCTAACATCGCCGACCCCTATATTATATTTATTAACCCCTAATCTGCCCCCCACAACGTCGCCTCCACCTGCCTACACTTATTAACCACTAATCTGCCGACCGGACCTGAGCGCTACTATAATAAAGTTATTAACCCCTAATCCGCCTCACTAACCCTATCATAAATAGTATCAACCCCTAATCTGCCCTCCCTAACATCGCCAACACCTAACTTCAAACATTAACCCCTAATCTGCCGACTGGAGCTCACCGCTATTCTAATAAATGTATTAACCCCTAAAGCTAAGTCTAACCCTAACACTAACACCCCCCTAAGTTAAATATAATTTAAATCTAACAAAATTAATTAACTCTTATTAAATAAATTATTCCTATTTAAAGCTAAATACTTACCTGTAAAATAAATCCTAATATAGCTACAATATAAATTATAATTATATTATAGCTATTTTAGGATTTATATTTATTTTACAGGTAACTTTGTATTTATTTTAACCAGGTACAATAGCTATTAAATAGTTAAGAACTATTTAATAGCTAAAATAGTTAAAATAATTACAAATTTACCTGTGAAAGAAATCCTAACCTAAGTTACAAATAAACCTAACACTAGACTATCAATAAATTAATTAAATAAACTACCTACAATTACCTACAATTAACCTAACACTACACTATCAATAAATTAATTAAATACAATTGCTACAAATAAATACAATTAAATAAACTAGCTAAAGTACAAAAAATAAAAAAGAACTAAGTTACAAAAAATAAAAAAATATTTACAAACATAAGAAAAATATTACAACAATTTTAAACTACTTACACCTACTCTAAGCCCCCTAATAAAATAACAAAGCCCCCCAAAATAAAAAAATGCCCTACCCTATTCTAAATTACTAAAGTTCAAAGCTCTTTTACCTTACCAGCCCTGAACAGGGCCCTTTGCGGGGCATGCCCCAAGAAATACAGCTCTTTTGCCTGTAAAAAAAAAATACAATACCCAAGCCCCCCAACATTACAACCCACCACCCACATACCCCTAATCTAACCCAAACCCCCCTTAAATAAACCTAACACTAAGCCCCTGAAGATCATCCTACCTTGTCTTCACCATACCAGGTTCACCGATCGGTCCAGAAGAGCTCCTCCGATGTCCTGATCCAAGCCCAAGCGGGGGGCTGAAGAGGTCCATGATCCGGCTGAAGTCTTCATCCAAGCGGGGCAGAAGAGGTCTTCCATCCGATAGAAGTCTTCATCCAAGCGGCATCCATCCGGAGCGAAGCGGCAGCATCCTGAAGACCTCCACCGCGGAACATCCATCCTGGCCGACGACTGAACGACGAATGACGGTTCCTTTAAATGACGTCATCCAAGATGGCGTCCCTCGAATTCCGATTGGCTGATAGGATTCTATCAGCCAATCGGAATTAAGGTAGGAATATTCTGATTGGCTGATGGAATCAGCCAATCAGAATCAAGTTCAATCCGATTGGCTGATCCGATCAGCCAATCAGATTGAGCTTGCATTCTATTGGCTGTTCCGATCAGCCAATCAGGGGTTTGGGTTAGATTAGGGGTATGTGGGTGGTGGGTTGTAATGTTGGGGGGCTTGGGTATTGTATGTTTTTTTTTACAGGCAAAAGAGCTGTATTTCTTGGGGCATGCCCCGCAAAGGGCCCTGTTCAGGGCTGGTAAGGTAAAAGAGCTTTGAACTTTAGTAATTTAGAATAGGGTAGGGCATTTTTTTATTTTGGGGGGCTTTGTTATTTTATTAGGGGGCTTAGAGTAGGTGTAATTAGTTTAAAATTGTTGTAATATTTTTCTTATGTTTGTAAATATTTTTTTATTTTTTGTACTTTAGCTAGTTTATTTAATTGTATTTATTTGTAGCAATTGTATTTAATTAATTTATTGATAGTGTAGTGTTAGGTTAATTGTAGGTAATTGTAGGTAGTTTATTTAATTAATTTATTGATAGTCTAGTGTTAGGTTTATTTGTAACTTAGGTTAGGATTTCTTTTACAGGTAAATTTGTAATTATTTTAACTATTTTAGCTATTAAATAGTTCTTAACTATTTAATAGCTATTGTACCTGGTTAAAATAAATACAAAGTTACCTGTAAAATAAATATAAATCCTAAAATAGCTATAATATAATTATAATTTATATTGTAGCTATATTAGGGTTTATTTTACAGGTAAGTATTTAGCTTTAAATAGGAATAATTTATTTAATAAGAGTTAATTAATTTCGTTAGATTTAAATTATATTTAACTTAGGGGGGTGTTAGTATTAGGGTTAGACTTAGCTTTAGGGGTTAATACATTTATTAGAATAGCGGCGAGATTCGATCAGCAGATTAGGGGTTAATAATTGAAGTTAGGTGTCGGCGATGTTAGGGAGGGCAGATTAGGGGTTAATACTATTTATGATAGGGTTAGTGAGGCGGATTAGGGGTTAATAACTTTATTATAGTAGCGCTCAGGTCCGGTCGGCAGAATAGGGGTTAATAAGTGTAGGCAGGTGGAGGCGACGTTGAGGGGGGCAGATTAGGGGTTAATAAATATAATATAGGGGTCGGCGGTGTTAGGGGCAGCAGATTAGGGGTACATAAGTATAACGTAGGTGGCGGTCGGCAGATTAGGGGTTAAAAATTATTTTTCGAGTGGCGGCGATGTGGGGGGACCTTGGTTTAGGGGTACATAGGTAGTTTATGGGTGTTAGTGTACTTTAGAGTACAGTAGTTAACCCCTTAATGACCACAGCACTTTTCCATTTTCTGTCCGTTTGGGACCAAGGCTATTTTTACATTTTTGCGGTGTTTGTGTTTAGCTGTAATTTTCCTCTTACTCATTTACCGTACCCCCACATATTATATACCGTTTTTCTCGCCATTAAATGGACTTTCTAAAGATACCATTATTTTCATCATATCTTATAATTTACTATAAAAAAAATATAAAATATGAGGAAAAATTGAAAAAAAATACACTTTTTCTAACTTTGACCCCCAAAATCTGTTACACATCTACAACCACCAAAAAACACCCATGCTAAATAGTTTCTAAATTTTGTCCTGAGTTTAGAAATACCCAATGTTTACATGTTCTTTACTTTTTTTGCAAGTTATAGGGCAATAAATACAAATAGCACTTTGCTATTTCCAAACCATTTTTTTTCAAAATTAGCGCTAGTTACATTAGAACACTAATATCTTTCAAGAATCTCTGAATATCTATTGACATATATATATTTTTTTTTAGTAGACATCCCAAAGTATTGATCTAGGCCCATTTTTGTATATTTCATGCCACCATTTCACCGCCAAATGCGATCAAATTAAAAAAAACGTAACATTTTTCACAATTTTAGGTTTCTCACTGAAATCATTTACAAACAGCTTGTGCAGTTATGGCACAAATGGTTGTAAATGCTTCTCTGGGATCCCCTTTGTTCAGAAATAGCAGACATATATGGCTTTGGCGTTGCTTTTTGGTATTTAGAAGGCCGCTAAATGCCGCTGCGCATCAGGATCGCTTCCAGCTGCTTTCCACACAGAGGACGTGCAGGGTACGTCCTCAGGCATTAACTGCCTTTTTTTTGAGGACGTACCCTGCACGTCCTTGGTCATTAAGGGGTTAAAAGCTTTAGAAACCGGCGTTAGCCCAGAAAGCTCTTAACTACTGACTTTTTTCCTGCGGCTGGAGTTTTGTCGTTAGATGTCTAACGTTCACTTCAGACACGACTCTAAATACCGGAGTTAGAAAAATCCCATTGAAAAGATAGGATACGCAATTTACGTAAGGGGATCTGCGGTATGGAAAAGTCGCGGCTGAAAAGTGAGCGTTAGACCCTATTTTGAGTGACTCCAAATACCGGCGGTAGCCTAAAACCAGCGTTAGGAGCCTCTAACGCTGGTTTTCACGGCTACCGCCAAACTCTAAATCTAGGCCTAAGTTACACAAAATAAAAAAGAAATTATCAAAGATTTAAACTAATTACACCTAATCTAAGGGCCCTATGAAAATAAAAAAAGCCCCCCACCAAAATAAAAAAACCCTAGCCTACAATAAACTACAAATAGCCCTTAAAAGGGACTTTTGTGCGGCATTGCCCCAAAGAAATCAGCTCTTTTACCTGTAAATAAAAAATACAAATACCCCCCAACAGTAAAACCCACCACCCACACAACCAACACCCCCAAATAAAAACCTAACTAAAAAAACCTAAGCTCCCCATTGCCCTGAAAAGGGCATTTGTATGGGCATTGCCCTTAAAAGGGCATTTAGCTCTTTTGCAGCCCAAAACCCTAATCTAAAAATAAAACTCACCCAAAACACCCTTATAAAATCCTAACACTAACCCCTGAAGATTCACTTACAGTTTTGAAGATCCGACATCCATCCTCCAAGAAGCTGGCAGAAGTCTTCATCCAAGTGGCCGAAGTCGTCATCCAAGCCCGCAAAGTCTTCACCCAGACGGCATCTTCTATCTTTATCGATCCGGCGTGGAGCGGCTCCATCTTCAAGACATCCAACACGGATGTAGGGTAGGTTAATTATTAGTTTAATTTAGTTTAATTTAAATCTAAAGGTAAGTTTAAATTTATTATAAGATAGGGATGAGTTAATATTTCATATAAAGTTAGCGGGTTGTTAGGTTTAGAGGTTAATAGGTTTAGTATGTGCTAGTGATGTGGGAGGCCAGGAGTTTAGGGGTTAATACATTTATTTAGTTGTGGTTGGCTCCGGGAATGGCGGAATAGGGGTTAATAACTTTATGTAGGTGGCGGCGGTATCGGGTCGGCAGTTTAGGGTTTAATAAGTATAATGTAGGTGGCGGCGGTGTAGGGGGTGGCAGATTAGGGGTGTTTAGACTCGGGGTATATGTTAGGGTGTTTGGAGTAAGCGTAACTTTTATTCTCCCATAGGAATCAATGGGATATCGGGCAGCAGCGAACATGAGCTTTCGCTGCTTTCAGACTCCCATTGATTCCTATGGCATCCGCCTCCTCCAGGGTGGCGGATTGAAAACCAGGTACGCTGGGCCGGAATAGTGGCGAGCGTACCTGTTAGAACTTTGATAACTAGCAAAAGTAGTCAGATAGTGCCGAATTTGTATTCAGAACATCTGTAATGACGTAAGCATCGATCTGTGTCGGACTGAGACCAGCGGATCGTATGTTACGTCACAAATTTCTACTTTTGCCGTTCTGTAGGCTTTGATAAATGAGGCGAATCAAGCTCATCACAGTTACGCTGCAGAATTCCAGCGTATTTGCGGTTGACGGCTTGATAAATAGGCCTCAGAATATCATCTATCTCCTTAATTGCCCTTGTGGCAAGTTCTTCACAGGCAAGACGAATGATGATGCCAGAGTGAGAATGGCGAATCATCGATCCAGTATCAGGATAGCCCTGAAGATAGGCAAATCTGAACAGCCAGTGGTCCGCCATTTTTTGGAGGCTGGTCATACTGTTAGTGATCTACGTTTCAGGATTATTGATCATGTACCGATCCCAAGAAGGGGAGGCAACAGAGCCAAAATACTTCTACAAAAAGAGGCTAGATGGATACATGAACTGTGTACCCTTGCTCCAAGGGGTCTCAATGTCCAGGCCAGTTGGCAGTGCTTCTTGTGAGCATAGATGAATCATCACTATATTTCAAATTCTTTTTGAGAGTCCATCTTCCCTTATTTAATATGTGAACTCATCTTCCCATGGAAGTATGATGCTTACCTGTGAATAATGGTCCATCAATTCATTTAACCCTTTGCCTAGTAGGTTAATAGTGTTGCATATGTATATATTTTTACATTAGTTTAGTCTCTAGTTAGATTTTTTAACTAATTCTCCTAGTAGTATGTAGGATTTATTCTAACCATCTTTAGTGATATATATAATCTGTACATTAGTTCTGCTCCTTATTAGATCTGTGCATTTATTTTGTCAAGCTGTACATAGGATTTATTCAAACCATTTATGTAAGAATTCTGTATATTAATGGCGGTACTTTTATATTTTATATTTAATGCTGTATGTGATATGAGGTTTTTAATCTATGTTTTGGTTACATGTGTTTTTTCACTTATTCGATTACACTTACACGACACTTATATGATGATATTCCCCTCTGCTGAATGATTTCTGTCTCCTTTAGGATGCTCTTTACTCACATGGATATGTATACCTTGTTATCCGTAAGTGCTAGTATAGGGTGTCATATACAAGTCTTTTGTAGATTCATAACTGAGATGGGGTATATGATTTTGTTTTACTCTTTAGAGTTAGGTTAACTGGGATATTAGATTATGTGCACACAATACCTTGAGATGTGTATGATGATAGCTTCAGTGTGTTCTGAGTCATTGGGGAGATAGGGTTAGATAGATGTATGTATTCTTTTTCTGTCCATCTGTGGTGGACATTATTGGTATATCATGTTAGGACAGGTGGGGTTGGGAAAGAGATGTCACTTGGTTAATGATGGATAGCACTTAGGATTCATGATGGATAGGAAATATATTTTCCAGTTTGTATATTCACATGACATACAAGCTTATTTTTTACCTTTCTGTTTGGGTCCCCCATTGATTATACATGGAGACGCTCTTGGTTTCACGATTTGGGCTTAATTCATTTCAGTCTAGTGGTGGTTACGTTATAACACTGCTACATGTTGGTAATTGATATTTATGTTATTTTGATTTAATTTTTACTGTACACGGGCAGTTATATTGATTTGGTTGTCACATATTGCTTATGTTGGTTGCTATGGTTGTGTTTCTGGAGATTCTGTGCCCCATTGGTTGCTGTCTTTGTGAGAGGGCGTGATTGCCACAGTTGTACCGTGTTGTGGCACGTGGTTGAGATAATGTTTTACAATGTTTTATGAACTGGACAGTTGTGAGGCCATGGGGGTCCGATTTGTGGCTAGTCCACACGGATCTTGATGCATATATAAAGCAGAATACTATGGCTACAATATAGACATATAGGTTGGTTTACAGTGGTTGCTATGGTTGCATATCACCGCTGTGAGTTAAAGAAGGAGGGCGTGATTGATTCACACCGTCTGACCAATCCTGATAGTGGGAGGAATAAGTCTGAACCTATGAGGAAGTTTGTTATGATAGCCATGTGAGTCGAATGTAGCATGAGCAGTTGAAACATAATAATTACGATCAGTGTTTTCTGTACAATTTTTGAGTCAGCTCATCAACCCAGGGGAATATACATTTAACTTTATTGTAGTTGCAATATATTTCACATTTATATATTCACTTACTATCTCTTGATATATCACATACAATTACAATTGGAGCCGTTCACAACATTTTGCACTCGGCTGCTGATTCTTTTGCACACGGCTTTCCTTGATTGGTAGCCCTGATTGGGAGGGTCTTACAGGCCTATAAATGTTTTGGTTTTGTACTTGATGTTGCTCAGAGGAAGGAGCGCTTGTTGTCCCGAAACGTCACAATAAATATTTGGTTAGTCACTGATGTCCGAAGTCCTGAGAGTGCTTAATTTTTTTGGATATATTATATATATATATATATATATATATATATATACACACAGTATATTCTTTATTAGCTTTTGTCTAAAGATGTTCTTTTCTTTTGCAGGTACTCCTGATGATAAACATGGTTTTCACTGATCCCGTCTCAATAGTCCTATCCATTATTCTATGTCTATGTTTGATAAGAATTATTTATGACTGGGATAGAAATGTTAACACAAATTTCCCTCCTGGACCAATGGCTGTACCATTTATTGGACATTTGCATCTAATAAATAAGAATGAACCCTTTAAAAATATTATGGAGGTAATATTTTACAGCTATAACTTGTTATTTAATACAAAATGAAATAGTTGTGCATATGTAGTTTTCGAAAGTCTTAGGTTATTGTTGTTGCTTTTTTGTTAGTATTTTATATTCTGAATAGCAATGGGATTTAAGAGTGATTTTTCATGATTACAATTGTTTACTTGGCAACCTAAAGCAAATGTTATATTTATATGTTTGATTTCTTGAGGGGAACAGCTTTCAAAATGTATTTTATTTTGTGAAACATATTTCCAAATATATCACAGTAATTTATTTATTTATGCCTTGCACTGAAAAAAAAACGCCCTTTTTCTTGCCAGCCTTGTTTCTCCTTTCCACCAACAGAGAGTTTCAATCATCCCTATCAGCCAGTGACCTTTATATATAACCATACATTTGATAGGTTTATTAGGCGTTTTTTTCCCCCTAAGATATAGTGAGCACACGGCTTGAGTAATTACTGTTGGGAATATCACTCCTGGCCAGCAGGAGGAGGCAAAGAGCACCACAGTTAAACTGCTAAGTATCACTCCCTTACCCACAACCCTCAGTCATTCTATTTGCCTTCGGTGCATGGAGGAGGTGAAGTTTAGGTGTCTGAAGAAAAATTTTGATTTCATCTACAAGCAAGTTTCGGGGTATAGCCGTATTCCACGTCATTCCTTGCAGTTGGGTAGTGGTGGATTTAAAGCAATTAGGAACTTGTAAAGAGGTACTTATTGTGTTTTCCTAACAATTGCTGCCCTAGTTTAGAAAGCCAGAGTTGGCTACTCTGTTCAGAGACTTTTGAAAAAGAAAGAAGAACTGTGTCTTCTCATACCTTGTAACTGTCTACATGCCAGACAGCGGAGCAGGTAAGTGCTTTTTCTTCCAGTTGGGGAAACCATGCACTTAAAGGGACAGTCTAGCCAAAATTAAACTTTCATGATTCAGATAGGGCATGCAATTTTAAACAACTTTCCAATGGACTTTTATCATTAAATTTGTTTTGTTCCCTTGGTGGTATTTTTGAAAAGCTAAGCCTAGGTAAGCTCAAACTGATTTCTAAACCATTGAAAACCGCCTCTTAGCTTAGAGCATTTTGAAAGATTTTTACAGTTTGACAGTACTAGTTCATGTGTGCTATATAGATAACATTATGCTCACTCCCATGGAGTTATTTAGGAGTCTGTGCTGATTGGAAAAACTGCATGTCTGTCAAAAGTACTGAGATGAGGGGGCAGATGCTTAGATACAAGGTACTCACAGAGGTAAAACATATATTAATATAACTGTGTTGGTTAGGCAAAACTGGGGAATGGGTAATAAAGGGATTATCTGTCCTTTTTAAACAATAAAAGTTCTGGTGTAGACTGTCCCTTTACCAAATTAAGACACTGCTTTTTCTTTCATGTAAGAGTCCATGAGCTAGTGACGTATGGGATATACATTCCTACCAGAAGGGGGCAAAGTTTCCCAAACCTCAAATGCCTATAAATACACCTCCCACAACTCAGTTTTTACAAACTTTGCCTACTATGGAGGTGGTGAAGTAAGTTTGTGCTTGATTTTTAAGATTTCTTCTATGATAAGTGCTCCAAAGCATTCTGAAGCCCATTTCCTCTCAGAGTACAGTGTTTGTCAGAGGGATGTGAAGAGTATCGCCTTTTGATTTTGTAGTTTCTCTCACGGGAAATCTTTTCAAGGGTTCTATGTTATCGGTCATAGGGATTCATCTCCTACCTCCCTTTTCCGATCAACTGTATACTCTTATATACCATTACCTAGTTTTCAGTACTGGTTTGGCAATCTGCTATGTGGATGGGTGTCTTTCGGGAAGTATGTTTCATTGTTAAAGACACTCTCAGCTATAGTTTGGTGCTTTATGTATTAATATAAAGTTTTAAATATTTGTATTTTACTTATATTTGCCATGAGTCAGGTCTATGTATATTTCGCTTTGCAGTCTAAATAGTTTCAGTATAGGAATCATGTTGGGAAGTTTAAATAAACTTTTTTTCTTACCTGGGGTTCAGTCTTTTTCTAATTTGACTTGTTTTGCAAATTTTTTTGCGGGCAAATCTAGGCTCGCAAGGACGCAAAATGCTGTTTTTTTGATGGTGCAAATTTTGTCATTTCCTGCATCTTTGTTGACGCTAGTTGTTTTGGCGTGAAATCACGTTTGTTATGACGCGAGTTGTGTAACTTTCTGGTGTTGGTTTTGCGCCAAAAATTTTTAACTTTCTTTTGCGTAATGTGTCATTCTTGGAACCAAATTTTAGTTATTTTACCCCTCTCCCTCTATTGCTCACTGTTTGTTTTCATGAATTTTGCTATTATGCCTGCTTTTTTATTTTATATTTTGTTTTAAAAAAAATAAAAAATACTATCTGTTTTCTTTATTTGGATAGTATCTTGGTAATAGCTTAATCTTTTCTTTTATTGGAATCTCTCATGAAGCAACTAGTTTTATTTCTTCAAGACATGGGTAGAGTATTTAATTTACCTAAAAGTTTTTTGTGATTACTCAGACAAGGGTCACCTCTTTTTGGGTTTCTAGATGGATTCTGTGTTCATGTCTTTGTCTTTATCAGGGAAAGTCAATTGTAATTGGCGTTAGCCTGTCTAACTTACAGTCTAGAACATACCTTTCAGTGGCTATGTGCATGGAAGTTTTAGCTGCAGCATCGGGCATGGTTCCCTTTGCTCGTTTTTCATCTGAGACCTCTTTTGCTTTGCATACTGAATCAGTGGTGAAGGGATTGTTTTCAGATATCACAGTTGATATTCTGAAATCCTAACACTCAACTCTCTCTGTTTTGGTGATTAAACTATCATAATTTTATTCACAGGGCCTCCTTTTGTTCGTCCATCCTGGACTGTATTCTTAATGGATGCAAGTCTTACAGGTTGGGGAGCAGTCTGAGAGTCTGACAGCACAAGGGGTTTGGAAACTTAAAGAGGCAAGGTTTCCAATTGATATTTTAGAACTCTGTGCTATTTTCAGAGCACTTTCATGCTTGGCCTCTTTTAGGAGAGAACTTTTTCATTTTGCTTTTCAGACAGAATAGCACAACTGTGGCATATGTCAATCATCAAATAGGGACTCGCAGTTCCTTAGCAATTAAGAAGTATCTTGAATACGTTCTTAGATGGAATTCATCTCCTGTCTAATTTCTACAATTTTTATCTCAGGTTTAGACATTTAGGAGGTGGATTATCTCAGCCGTTAGTATTTACATCCGGGAGAGTGGTATCTCTATACAGATGTGTTTTCTCAATTTCCCAGGTACCTTTTCAGGTCCAGGGATCCTCATGCAGAAATGGTGGATGCATTAGCAGTGTCTTGGTTTTGCAACCTGACTTCATCTTTCTGCCTCTGTTTTTTTCTTCCAAGGGTGATTTCATAGATCATATTGAAACAGTCTCATGTGATTCTGATAGCATCAGCATGGCCTCACAGGTTTGGTATGTGGATCTTGTTCGGATGTCCAGTTGCCATCCTTGGCCGCTTTTCTCTTTGGCCAGCCCTCTTGTTTTAGGGGTTATTTTTCCATCAGGATGTCAAATTACTAATTTGATGGTATGGAAATTGATTAGTGTTTAGTCATAGAGGTTCCTCATAGTCTGTTTCAAAGAACATGTATTATCAGGTTTGGACAACCTATATTTTATGGTGTTTTTCTCATAAATTATCTTGGCATTCTTTTAGAATTCCTAGGATTTTACAATTTTTCAGGATGGTTTGGATAAGTTTGTCTGTAAATTTTTTGAAGGGACAAATCTCTGTTCTTTCTGTTTTATTTCCTAGAAAGATTGTTTAAACTTCCTGATATTCACTGATTTGTTCAGGCTTTGGTTGGTATAAAAAAAAAAATATAAAAGAAAAAAGAGGAGCGCTAAATACACGGATACAATTTAATATATATGAATCATATAGTAACGAAATAAGTATAGTATCAAACTAAAAATATTTAAAAAACAGGACGTCTCCTGTTAAGAATAAAACAGTGATAAACAATATCAATTCAAGAACCCAGCGTAATAAAAATTCTGTAAAATGTCAATATATATATTAGAGCAAAATCTCTCAACATATGCAATGTAGAAATAAGGGCAAATTGCTGTAAACATGTAAAAAGTAAAGTCCCAACTATTGTGTGCGGACTAATTGAGGCAATATATTAATAACCATCAATATTAGAGAGAATAAAGCGCTATATAGCGCATAGAAGACAGAGTCAGTGTCCCAATAATGAGTGCTTATGACTTCAGAAGTCGGCCAATATTGGCAAAGTACCTTTATCCTCTGACCGAGTGGATGGGGTTGTTTCTATGATCCGTTTTTCCAGTACCTCTCTGCGGCTTTATCCGCATCCAGGAGGGCAGCTCATGGCATCTGTTTGCAACGTGTTGGTCGTTTCTGCAGTTCCTCTAAGCAGCTCTGTCTGAATCTAGGAGGATAACCTGAGACATCTGTATGCTGTGTGAGTATCACCTGACTTCAGTTTGCAGCGTGTGCCTCACGTGACTTCGGTCCCGTCACTTTTGACAGTTCTGTCAATCTGATGAAAAAGTTACTGTAGCGCTACAGTGTGAATAGCAATGTGGTGCAGACTTTGCTAGTCTGAAGATACCAAGAGTGGTGACAGACAGTGTTAAGTGAGGAAGAAAAAAAAGAGTTCTAGAATTAGGTTTAAATTTTGCACAGAAATCAAGACTAAATAAATTTCAAACCCATATCCAAGTCAGTCAATTCGTAAGAAAACACTCAAAAGATATTATATGAAAAATCCAATATTAATTAACTGGGTAAAAAAATTAATCGGAAGAATATATAAATTCAGAAATCCCAGATATAAAACATTCACAGAAACCTAAATCTAAATTTTATCCCACTAATGAAAAAGGTAGAAACCTTGAACTCTTTGAAAAACTGGTCCAAAGGGACATTAAAAACAAAAATAAAGAAGAATGTACCCTATAATTTGACATATAAAGAAAGATCTATCCTTAGAGATCTTCAAAATAATGAAGAAATAATTGTGAAACCTGCTGACAAAGGAGGAGTAGTTTTAATGGACAAAATTAACTATATAGCAGAAGCAGATAGACTACTGGGAGATGTAGAAACTCATCAGAAATTATCACTAGATTCCACTCACAAATTTCTATTAAGATTAACCAAATTATTAGATGATGCCAAAGAAAAGAATATTATAAATATAAAAGAATATAATTTTCTAAATCTCAAATTTCCAAGAATCCCAATCTTTTATTTTTTGCCCAAAAATCCCTCTAATCCACCTGGAAGACCCATAAGCTCTGAGATTTATACTCTAACCACAAATCTTTCACAATATATAGATGGTTTTCTTCAGGGATATGTTAGACAATGTCCATCTTATTTAAAAGATACTACAGATATTCTCAGAAATTTGGAATTATTAGAATGGGAAAGTAACTATGTACTAGTTACTTGCGACGTTTCATCGCTCTACACAAGTATTGATCATGAACTAGGTATACAGGTGGTATTTGAATATTAACAAAGAGACTCCACACTTAGAGAGATACAAAAAGATTTCATTCTTGAAGGTATACAATTTATTCTTCATCAAAACTACTTTTCTTTTAATGGAACCTTTTTTTTTTTTACAGAAAAGAGGAACAGCAATGGGCACAAGATTTGCACCCAGTTATGCTAACCTCTTCATGGGGTTATGGGAGGAGTCTTTCTTTCCCGAGCATGAGCTGGGTGTGAGTCTCGTGCTTTATAAGAGATACATTGACAATATTATATTTGTCTGGAAAGGCAACACCGAAGAATTAGAAACACTATTTTTGGATATGAATAATAATAGTATAGGTTTAAGTTTTACCTATCAGTATAGTTCAAATCCATATAACAGTTTTAGATCTAAAAATAGACATCATTGAAGAACAAATTGTTATATCCACCAACTTTAAAGAAATTGATGCCAATAATTTTATTCATTATAATAGTTGCCATTTGAAATGCTGGAAAGACAACATACCAATGGGGCAGTATATACTTATAAAAAGAAATTGTTTAAAGACTTCAGACTATGATAAACAAATAAAAGTGTTGGAAGAGAGATTCAGTGAGAAAGGATATCATACAGACATCATGCTACAAGCTAAATCCGAAGCAGATAAAATAGATAGAACCACACTCTTAACTCATAAGAATAAAAATGTTAACAAATTTGAAAATAATCTCAAACTAAATATTCCTTTTATTACAAACTATAATGTAGACAATGCAATTTTGAAAAAAATTTCTTAAACATTGGAATCTCGTTCTAACAGACCCAATAATTGGAGATAAAATAATAGAGCAACCTAATATTATATACAAGAAAGCTAGAAACATAAAAAGTGCCCTAGCTCCAAGTGAACTACAACAGAAAAACACACAAGTATAGAAAGAAGTATACAAGGCAACCCATTAAAACTCTTTTTTCCTTGTTTTGGATGCAGGTCTTGTAAACATAGCCATAAAATCAAAAGTATTGAATCTCACACAAATAAATTCAAATTAAACATCAAGGAAACAATTAGATGCCAAGATAAATATGTAATATACATTATAGAATGTTTGTGTAAAAAATTATATTTAGGAGAAACTACCCGAACTACCAGAGAACATCTATCTTGTATAGATAGAGGCAACCTAGATACTGTCCTATACACTCATTTTAGGGAAATTCATGCCAAGAATGTAAAAGATTTGAAATTCTGGGGAGTGATGAAATTAATACCTAATTGGAGAGGAGGTGATAAGGAACAACATCTACTAAAAATTGAGACAGAACTTATATATCAAATGGATACCCTCTATCCTTCAGGATTATATTCAGAATTGGATATTACACCATTTCTATAGATAAAACTAATTTCTGTCGGAAGACAATATCCAAATAAAAATAATAATGTAGATGATATATTTTGAATAGACCAAAATTCTAGACCAAGATTATTTCTCTTGCAAGATGTATCGAGTCCACTGAATCATCCAATGCTTGTGAGATATTCTCCTTCCCAACAGGAAGTGGCAAAGAGAGCACCCACAGCAGAGCTGTCTATACAGCTCCTCCCCTAACTCCACCCCCCAGTCATTCTCTTTGCTGGCTCTAAGCAATAAGGAAGGGTAAAGTAATTGTGGTGACAAAATATTAGTTTTATTTTCTTCAAGAAAAGGGTTCCGTTTGAACCTATGCATTCCATAGATATTAAACTCTTATCTTGGAAAGTTCTGTTTCTCTTGTAAGGTGTATCCAGTCCACGGATCATCCATTACTTGTGGGATATTCTCATTCCCAACAGGAAGTTGCAAGAGGACCCACAGCAAAGCTGTTATATAGCTCCTCCCCTAACTGTCATAGCCAGTCATTCTCTTGCAACTCTCAACAAGCAAGGACGTTGTAGGAGAGAGTGGTTAAATATAGCTAGTTTATTTTCTTCAATCAAAAGTTTGTTATTTTTAAATAGTACCGGAGTTGTGCTATTTTATCTCAGGCAGTAAATAGAAGAAGAATCTGCCTGAGGTTTCTATGATCTTAGCAGGTTGTAACTAAGATCCATTGCTGTTCTCACATATGTCTGAGGGGATTAAACAGATGAGGTAACTTCAGCGAGAGAATGGCGTGCAGTTTATTCTGCTATCAGGTATGTGCAGTTATATTTTTTTCTAGAGATGGAAAACACTAGAAAATGCTGCTGATACCGGATTAATGTAAGTTAAGCCTGAATACAGTGATTTAATAACGACTGGTATCATGCTTACTCCCAGGGGTAATACCCTTATGATATTGCAATATAAAACGTTTGCTGGCATGTTTAATCATTTTTATATATGCTTTGGTGATAAAACTTTATTGGGGCCTAGTTTTTTCCACATGGCTGGCTTAAATTTTGACTAGACTTTCCACTGTTGTTATATAAAAGTTACAGTTGGTGCAGTTAAAATTACAAACTGTGACATCCAGCTTCCCTCAAAGGCCCTCTGAATGCTATAGGACATCTCTAATGGGCCCAAAGGCTTTCCAAAATCATTTATTGGGGAAGGTAGGGCCACAGCTTGCTGTGGCAATTGGTTGTGACTGTTAAAAAACGTCTATTTTGTTTTTTTGATCCGTTTTTTGAACTAAGGGGTTAATCATCCATTTGCAAGTGGGTGCAATGCTCTGTTAGCCTATTATATACACTGTAAAAAGTTTGTTTGATTTACTGCATTTTTTCACTGTTTTTCAAATTCTGACAAAATTTGTTTCTCTTAAAGGCACAGTACCGTTTTTTATATTTGCTTGTTAACTTGATTTAAAGTGTTTTCCAAGCTTGCTAGTCTCATTGCTAGTCTGTATAAACATGTCTGACATAGAAGAAACTCCTTGTTTATTATGTTTAAAAGCCATGGTGGAACCCCCTCTTAGAATGTGTACCAAATGTACTGATTTCATTTTAGGCAATAAAGATCATTTTCTGTCTTTAAAAAATTTATCACCAGAGGAATCTGACGAGGGGGAAGTTATGCCGACTAACTTTCCCCACGTGTCAGACCCTTTGACTCCGGCTTAAGGGACTCACGCTCAAATGGTGCAAAGTACATCTAGGGCGCCCATAGCATTTACTTTACAAGACATGGTGGCAGTCATGGATAATACACTGTCAGCAGTATTAGCCAGACTACCTGAACTTAGAGGTAAGCGAGATAGCTCTGGGGTGAGACAAAATGCAGAGCATACTGACGCTTTAAGAACCATGTCTGATACTGCCTCACAATATGCAGAAGCTGAGGAAAGAGAGCTTCAGTCAGTGGGTGATGTTAATGACTCAGGAAAGATACCTGATTCTAATATTTCTACATTTAAATTTAAGCTTGAACACCTCCGCGTGTTGCTTAGGGAGGTTTTAGCTGCTCTGAATGACTGTGATACCATTGCAGTGCCAGAGAAATTGTGTAGACTGGATAAATACTTTGTAGTGCCGGTGTGTACTGATGTTTTTCCAAATACCTAAAAGGTTTACAGAAATTATTAATAAGGAATGGGATAGACCAGGTGTGCCGTTCTCTTCCCCTCCTATTTTTAGAAAAATGTTTCCAATAGACGCCACCACACGGGACTTATGGCAGACAGTCCCTAAGGTGGAGGGAGCAGTTTCTACTCTAGTAAAGCGTACTACTATCCCTGTCGAGGACAGTTGTGCTTTTTTTTTTTAGATCCAATGGATAAAAAATTAGAGGTTACCTTAAGAAAATATTTATTCAACAAGGTTTTATCCTACAGCCCCTTGCATGCATTGCCCCTGTCACTGCTGCTGCGGCGTACTGGTTTGAGTCTCTGGAAGAGGCTTTACAGGTAGCGATTCCATTGAATGACATACTTGGCAAACTTAGAGCACTTAAGCTAGCCAATTCTTTTATTCTGATGCCATTGTTCGTTTGACTAAACTAAAGGCTAACAATTCTGGTTTTGCTATACAGGCGCGCAGAGCGCTATGGCTTAAATCATGGTCAGCTGACGTGACTTCAAAATCTAAGCTACTTAACATTCCCTTCAAGGGGCAGACCCTATTTGGGCCTGGTTGAAGGAGATTATTGCTGATATCACTGGAGGAAAAGGTCATGCCTTTCCTCAGGACAGGTCCAAATCTAGGGCCAAACAGTCTAATTTTCGTGCCTTTCAAAACTTCAAGGCAGGTGCGGCATCAATTTCCTCTAATAATAAACAAGAGGGAACTTTTGCTCAATCCAAGACAGTCTGGAGACCAAACCTGACCTGGAAAAAAGGTAAGCAGGTAAAAAAGCCTGCTGCTGCCTCTAAGACAGCATGAAGGAACGGCCCCCTATCCGGGAACGGATCTAGTAGGGGGCAGACTTTCACTCTTCGCCCAGGCGTGGGCAAGAGATGTTCAGGATCCCTGGGCGTTGGAAATTATATCCCAGGGATATCTTCTGGACTTCAAAGCTTCCCCCCCAAAAGGGAGATTTCACCTTTCACAATTATCTGCACACCAGATAAAGAGAGAGGCATTCTTACACTGTGTACAAGACCTCCTAGTTATGGGAGTGATCCATCCAGTTCCAAAGGAGGAACAGGGACAAGGTTTTTACTCAAATCTGTTTGTGGTTCCCAAAAAAGAGGGAACCTTCAGACAAATTTTGGATCTAAAGATCTTAAACAAATTCCTCAAAGTTCCGTCATTCAAGATGGAAACTATTCGTACCATCCTACCACTGATCCAGGAGGGTCAATATATGACTACAGTTAATCTAAAGGATGCTTATCTTCACATTCCGATACACAAAGATCATCATCGGTTTCTCAGGTTTGCCTTTCAAGACAGGCATTACCAGTTGTAGCTCTTCCCTTGGGATTAGCTACAGCCCCAAGAATCTTTACAAAGGTTCTAGGGTCGCTTATGGCGGTCCTAAGGCCGCGGGGCATAGCAGTAGCCCCTTATGTAGACGACATCCTGATACAGGCGTCAAACTTCCAAATTGCCAAGTCTCATACGGACGTAGTACTGGCATTTCTGAGGTCGCATGGGTGGAAAGTGAACGAGGAAAAGAGTTCTCTATCCCCACTCACAAGAGTTTCCTTTCTAGGGACTCTGATAGATTCTGTAGAAATGAAAATTCACCTGACGGAGTCCAGGTTATCAAGGCTTCTAAATTCCTGCCGGGTTCTTCATTCCATTCCACGCCCTTCGGTGGTTCAGTGTATGGAAGTAATCGGCTTAATGGTAGCGGCAATGGACATAGTGCCGTTTGCACGCTTACATCTCAGACCGCTGCAACTATGCATGCTCAGTCAGTGGAACGGGGATTACACAGATTTGTCCCCTCAACTGAATCTGGACCAAGAGACCAGGGATTCTCTTCTCTGGTGGCTATCTCGGGTCCATCTGTCCAAAGTATGACCTTTCGCAGGCCAGATTGGACAATTGTTACAACAGATGCCAGCCTTCTAGGTTGGGGTGCAGTCTGGAACTCCCTGAAGGCTCAGGGATCGTGGACTCAGGAGGAGTCTCTCCTTCCATTAAATATTCTGGAACTAAGAGCGATATTCAAGGCTCTTCAGGCTTGGCCTCAGTTAGCAACTCTGAGGTACATCAGATTTCAGTCGGACAACATCACGACTGTAGCTTATATCAACCATCAAGGGGGAACAAGAAGTTCCCTAGAGATGTTAGAAGTTTCAAAAATAATTTGCTGGGCAGAGATTCACTCTTGCCACCTATCAGCTATCCATATCCCAGGTGTAGAGCACTGGGAGGCGAATTTTCTAAGTCGTCAGACTTTTCATCCAGGAGAGTGGGATCTCCATCCGGAGGTATTTGCACAACTGATTCATTGTTGGGGCAAACCAGACCTTGATCTCATGGCGTCTCGCCAGAACGCCAAGCTTCCGTGTTACGGATCCAGGTCCAGGGATCCCAAGGCGACACTGATAGATGCTCTAGCAGCGCCCTGGTCTTTCAACCTGGCTTATGTGTTTCCACCGTTTCCTCTGCTCCCTCGACTGATTTCCAAGATCAAGCAGGAGAGAGCATCAGTGATTCTGATAGCACCTGCGTGGCCACGCAGGACCTGGTATGCAGATTTAGTGGACATGTCATCCATTCCACCATGGTCTCTGCCTCTGAAACAGGACCTTCTACTTCAGGGTCCTTTCAACCATCCAAATCTAATTTCTCTGAGGCTGACTGCCTGGAGATTGAACGCTTGATTTTATCAAAGCGTGGCTTCTCCGAGTCAGTTATTGATACCTTAAGACAGGCACGAAAGCCTGTCACCAGGAAAATTTACCATAAGGTATGGCGTAGATATCTTTATTGGTGTGAATCCATTGTTACTCATGGAGTAAGGTCAGGATTGCTAGGATATTATCTTTTCTCCAAGAAGGTTTGGAAAAAGGATTGTCAGCTAGTTCCTTAAAGGGACAGATTTCTGCTCTGTCTATTCTTTTGCACAAGCGTCTGGCAGATGTTCCAGACGTTCAGGCATTTTGTCAGGCTTTAGTTAGAATCAAGCCTGTGTTTAAACCTGTTGCTCCACCATGGAGCTTAAACTTGGTTCTTAAGGTTCTTCAAGGAGTTCCGTTTGAACCTCTTCATTCCATAGATATCTCAAGCTTTTATCTTGGAAAGTCCTTTTTTTTTTTTTTTTTTTGTCAGCTATTTCCTCGGCTCGTAGAGTCTCTGAGCTATCTGCCTTACAATGTGATTCTCCTTATCTGATTTTTCATACGGATAAGGTAGTCCTGCGTACCAAACCTGGGTTCTTACCTAAGGTGGTATCTAAAAAGAATATCAATCAAGAGACAGTTGTTCCATCCTTGTGTTACACAATCTGGACGTGGTCCGTTTTTAAAGTTTTACTTACAAGCTACTAAAGATTTTCGTCAAACATCTGCTTTGTTTGTTGTCTACTCTGGACAGAGGAGAGGTCAAAAGGCTTCGGCAACCTCTTTTTTCTTTTTGACTAAGAAGCTTAATCCGCTTAGCCTATGAGACTGCTGGACAGCAGCCTCTTGAAAGGATTACAGCTCATTCCACTTGAGCTGTGGCTTCCACTTGGGCCTTTAAAAATTAGGCTTCTTTTGATCAGATTTGCAAGGCGACGACTTGGTCTTCGCTTCATATTTTTTCAAAATTTTACAAATTTGATACTTTTGCTTCTTCGGAGGCTATATTTGGGGGAGAGGTTTTACGGGCAGTGGTTTCTTCCATTTAAGTTCCTGCCTTGTCCCTCCCTTCATCCGTGTACTTTAGCTTTGGTATTGGTATCCCACAAGTAATGGATGATCCGTGGACTGGATACACCTTACAAGAGAAAACACAATTTATGCTTACCTGATAAATTTATTTCTCTTGTGGTGTATCCAGTCCACGGCCCGCCCTGTCATTTTAAGGCAGGTAATTTTTAAATTTAAACTACAGTAACCACTGCACCCTATGGTTCCTCCTTTCTCGGCTTGTTTTCGGTCGAATGAGCTATATAACAGCTTTGCTGTGGGTCCTCTTGCAACTTCCTGTTGGGAATGAGAATATCCCACAAGTAATGGATGATCCGTGGACTGGATACACCACAAGATAAATAAATTTATCAGGTAAGCATAAATTGTGTTTTTTAGTAGCTATCTCTTCAGCTAGAAGAGTTTCTGAGTTATCTGCTTTACAGTGTGACTCACCTTATCTTGTTTTCCATGCGGATAAGGTGGTTTTGCGTACCAAACCTGGATTTCTTCCTAAGGTTGTTTCTAATAGGAATATCAATCTGGAGATTGTTGTTCCTTCTCTGTGTCCTAATCCTTCTTCCAAGAAGGAGCGTCTGTTGCACAACCTAGATGTGGTTCCTGCTTTAAAGTTCTACTTACAAGCAACTAAAGATTTCCGTCAAACATCTTAATTTTTTGTTGTCTATTCTGGAAAGCGGAGAGGTCAAAAGACTACGGCAACCTCTCTTTCTTTTTGGCTGAAAAGCATCATTCGTTTGGCTTATGAGACTGCTGGCCAGCAGCCTCATGAAAGGATTACAGCTCACTCTACTAGAGCGGTGGCTTCCACATGGGCTTTTAAAAATGAGACTTCTGTTGAACAGATTTGTAAGGCGGCGACTTGGTCTTCACTTCATACAGTTTCCAAATTTTCCAAATTTGATACTTTTGCTTCTTCTGAGGCTATTTTTGGGAGAAAGGTTCTACAAGCAGTGGTGCCTTCCGTTTAGGTACCTGTCTTGTCCCTCCCTTCATCCGTGTCCTAAAGCTTTGGTATTGGTATCCCACAAGTATTGGATGAATCCGTGGACTCGATACATCTTGCAAGAGAAAAAAAATTATGCTTACCTGATAAATTTCACTCTCTTGCGATGTATCGAGTCCACGGCCTGCCCTGTCTATTTAAGACAGGTAGTATTTTTTATTATAAAACTTCAGTCACCTCTGCACCCTATAGTTTCTCCTTTTTCTTCCTAGCCTTCGGTCGAATGACTGGGGGGTGGAGTTAGGGGAGGAGCTATATAGACAGCTCTGCTGTGGGTGCTCTCTTTGCCACTTCCTGTTGGGAAGGAGAATATCCCACAAGTATTGGATGAATTCGTGGACTCGATACATCGCAAGAGAAAGAAATTTATCAGGTAAGCATAAATTGTGTTTTTCAATGCCTCAATAGTTTGCAATATATAATATATATGTATTCTTCTGAAATTTCCCTACCAAAATATATAGACCCTCTCTGAGAAGTAATTGAATAAAAATCATTGGAATAAATTAAATGGCTAATATATAGAAATTAACCACTATTGTTCATAAAATATATTGATGTTAGTAAAAGGTTTATTAAATGTTTTAAAATAGTGCTGTAGATATAGATATTATAACTTAATTTTGAGTTTTACTATTTTTATTGATATATCATATGTACACTGCATTTATGAATATTATCAAATTATATTGACCATACTGTGAAATAGGACAATTTGAGAGCTTTGTATACAATACTGAATTGAAGGACAATGAGGTAATACCACCTTTAGAAAACCACTCAAAACTTTTCCATCTTAAATACTAACCATAACCACCAATTGAAACAAAGAGAGGGCTATTTAAAACAGCCTCCAAATATTGCTGATTACAAATCTTAATAAAGCCCAGTTTAGGGCGAAATGCGTAGACATTTCTTACTGAGCAGGAATAACCGTCACCACTCTTGGTATCTTCAGACTAGCCAAGTCTGCACCGCATTGTTATTAACACTGTAGCGCTACAGTAAATATTTCATCAGATTGACAGAACCATCAAAAGTGACGGGACCAAAGTCACGTGAGGCACACGCTGCAAACTGAAGTCAGGTGATACTCAAGCAGCATACAGACGCCTCAGGTTATCCTCCTAGACGCAGACAGAGCCACTGAGAGGAACCGCAGACAAACACGACCAACACGCTGCAAACAGACGCCACGAGCTGCCCTCCTGGATGCGGATAAAGCCGCAGAGGTGTACTGGAAAAACGGATCATAGAAACAACCCCATCCACTCGGTCAGAGGATAAAGGTACTTTGCCAATATTGTCCGACTTCTGAAGTCATAAGCACTCATTATTGGGACACTGACTCCGTCTTCTATGTGGTATATAGCGCTTAGCCTCTCTAATATTGGTGGTTATTAATATATTGCCTTAATTAGTCCACACACAATAGTTGGGACTTTACTTTTTACATGTTTATAGCAATTTGCCCTTATTTCTACATTGCATATGTTGAGAGATTTTGCTTTAATATATATATTGAGATATTACAGAAATTTTATTACGCTGGGTTCTTGAATTGATATGGTTTATCACTGTTTTATTCTTAACAGGAGACGTCCTGGTTTTTAAATATTTTTAGTTTGATACTATACTTATTTTGTTACTATATGATTCATATATATTAAATTGTATCCGTGCATTTAGCGCTCCTCTTTTTTCTTTTATGGTTCTGTCTGGTAAAAAATGTGAGGGGTTTAACTGAGGTAGCAGGATATCATCTCCAGTGCTCACTTCTAATTTTTGGTTGGTATCAAGCCTGTTCATTTATTAATTTCTCCTTTTTGGAGTCTTATTTGGTTTAAACATTTTGCAGACTCTTTCTTTTGAGCCTATATTTTCTTTAAAGATTATCTACTTTCTTGGAAAGTGTTGTTTCTTTTGACTATCTCTTCTGCTACAAGAGTTTCTGATTTATCAGCTCTCTTGTGTATCTCCTTATCTGATTTTTTCATCTAGATAAGTTGTTTTGTGGACTTCTTTTTTTTTTTTTCCTAAGGTAGTGAATTTTGAACAACATTAGTAAAGAAATTGTTGTTCCTCCTTTGTGTCCTAATCCTAAATAATTCTTTGAGAGTTCATTACATCCTTTGTATGTGGTAAGAGCTTTATAATTCTATATCGAGGTTACTAGGATTTCAGAAGACTTCTAGTCTATTTGTTTTTCTGGTTTCAGAGAAGGTTAGAAAGCCTCTGCCATTTCTTTTGCATCCTCATAATTTTTTTTTGTTTCTCAAGGCTTATTTGGAGGCAGGGCAGGCTCCACCTCAGATTTACAGCTCATTCTACTAAGTTCAGTCGTCATTTCTTGGGCTTTTTCATAATGAAGCTTTGGTTGATCAAATATGCAAATCTGTAATTTGGTGGTCTTTGCATATTTTTATTTTTTTTACCATTTTAATGTATTTTGCTTCTTCTGAAGCAGTCTTTGGTAGAAAAGTTCTTCAGGCAGCTGTCTTTTTGTTTAATTCTACTGCTTTTGATTTAATTTTTTTATGAAAAACTTAATTATGGTGTGGATTTAATTTCTCAGTGGAAATAGCTGTTGTTATTTTTATCCCTCCCTCTCTAGTGACTCTTCTGTGGAAATCGGCATTTTGGGTATTTCTATCTTATACGTCACTAGCTCATGGACTCTTGCCAATTACATGAAAGAAAACATAATTTGTGTAAGAACTTACCTGATAAATTAATTTCTTTCATATTGGCAAGAGTCCATGAGGCCCACCCTTTTTGTGGTGGTTATGTTTTTTTTGTATAAAAACAATTTTATTTCCAGTTATTTTTATTTTTTTTGTATGCTTTTTTTACTCCTTTTTATTATCACCTCACTACTTGGCTATTCGTTAAACTGAGTTGTGGGTGTGGTGGGAGGTGTATTTATAGGCATTTGAGGTTTGGGAAACTTTGCCCCCTCCTGGTAGGAATGTATATCCCATATGTCAATAGCTAATGGACTCTTGCCAATATGAAAGAAATGAATTTATCAGGTAAGTTCTTACATAAATTATGTTTTTATTGGGACATAGATAATCCTGTTGTATGGGTTACAATGGGGCATGAAGCAGGCACTGTTGCATATGTGAGACTAACATTTAAACTCTTTTAAAAAGAAAGGGTATATTTGTTTTTATTAGGCTTTATTTTCTGACACATATTAGCTTGATAAAACAATGCAAGTTTAAACTGAAAGTAAGGCAGAATTTTCTAGCTTATTATTATTCATTTCCCCTTTGCTTTAAAATAAACAGATGCAACATTTTAAACGCCCCAGTTTGAAAAAATGGTTATTTCTGGTACTCAGTGTACCAGGAAGCTATTTTTAGTGCCTCTCAGTGTCGCAGAAGTAATAAGGCACCTCAGTAATTGAGGTGTGGGGTTGCCTGAGGGGTATTTTAGAAGTTTATTTTATGTTTGTTAAATGTTTTTTCTTAACTTTTCTCACATAATTGTAGCTGGGGATCGATCCTAATTTGGGATAAAATTTAAAGTGAATTTTTTCCTTGGCTTATTTTAATTGAATAATAAAATATCTGACACTTATCTGTACAAGTTTATTTACTGTTTCACAACATGTCTAATATGGAGCAAGAGCCTGCTCTCATGAATTCATGGCTATTATGTTTACATGCACAAATTGCAGCTCCTATGCAATTTTGTTCTTGATGTGTCAAGAAAACCTTGCAAAATAAAGGTAACATTTTTGAGCCTAATGTCTCTCAGGATGATGCTGTTAAAATAATACCTCAGCTTTCTCCTGCTACGCCCAAGCCTCAATTGTGTCACATGCAGTGCCCTGTCGTTCCTCTATAACTCCTAGTGGAGTTTATTTAAAAGCAGAAATTGCTGACTTTGCATCTTCAGCCGTATCTGCGGCATTAGCTGTTATTCCTAGATTACAGGGAAAACGCAAGAGGAAATCTATAAATTCAGAAAGTAAGGTGCCTGTCCTCAGTTCTGCTTCCCAAGTTTTCCTTTCTCATAAGTCTGAGGAAGATACATCGGGATTTTCTGAGGGTTAAATCTCAGATTCGGACAGTATAATTCCTTCTGAGACTGAGGTGCTATCCTTCAGATTTAAGCTTAAACACCTTTGTGTATTGTTAAAGGAGGTTTAAGCTACTTTAGATGACTCTGATACCCCTGTCGTTGTCACTCCTAAGAAATATAGTAAACTTAATAGTTTCTTTGATGAACCTTCCACTTCGGAGGTTTTTCCTGTGCTGGACCATGCTAGGGAGATTATCTAACAGGAATGGGAGAAACCAGGGGTGACATTTTCCCAGTCTTCTATTTTTAAGGAAATGTTTCCTGTCGAGGATTCCATTAAAGACCCTTTGTATACTGTACCCAAAGTTGAAGGGGCCATTTCCACTCTGGCTAAGAGAACCACTATTCCTATTGAGGATAGCTGTTTTTTTAAGAATCCGATGGACAAGAAGCTGGAGGCTTATTTGAAAAAAGATTTATGTTCATCAAGGTCTCCAATGGCAACCTGCGGTGTGTATTGCCACTGTGACTAGTGTGGCATCTTTTTGGTTCGACACCTTGTCTGATTCTCTTCAAGTAGACTTCCTTGGATGAAATTCAAGATAGGATTAAAGCTCTTAAGTAGGCCAATTCCTTTATTGCAGATGCTCGTTGCTCATATCAAACAGGAGAGGGCATCGGTGACACTAATAGCCCTTGGTGGCCTCGCAGGATCTGGTTTGCAGGCCTAGTGAAGATGTCATCTCTCCCACCTTAGAGACTACCTCTGAAGTAGGACCTCCTGATTCAGGGTCCCTTCCTTCATCCAAATCTAGTTTCTCTGAAGCTGACTGCTTGGAGTTTGAACGCTTAATTCTGTCTAAGTGTGGTTTTTCTGAATTGGTCATTGAGACCATGATTCAGGCTCCCAAGCCTGTTACTATAAAGATTTACCATAATATATGCATAAGTATCTTAATTGGTGTGAATCTAATGGCTACTCTTGGAGTAGAATTAGAATTCCTAGAATTGAATCTTTCCTTCAGGAAGACCTGGAGAAGGGATTGTCTGTCAGTACCCTGAAGGGTCAGATTTCTGCTTTATCAGTTTTACTACATAAACATTTGGTGGATGTGCCAGATGTGCAATCTTTTTATCAGGCCTTGGTCAAAATCAGGCCTGTCTTTAAGTCTGTTGCTCCTCCTTGGAGCCTTAACCTTGTTCTTAAAATTTTACAGCTGGCTCCATTTGAGCTGTTGCATTCTATAGACATTAAGTTGTTATCTTCGAAGGTTTTGTTTCTTGTTGCTATCTCTTCTGCTTGAAGAGTTTTGGAATGCTCAGCTCTGCAGTGTGATTTGCCTTATCTTATTTTTCATGACGATAAGGCGGTTCTTCGTACTAAGTTAGGTTTCGTTCCTAAGGCTGTTTCTAATAGAAATAACAATCAAAATATGTTGTTCCCTCTCTGTGTCCTAATCCTTCTTCTTCCAAAGAATGTTTGTTACACAATTTGGATGTTGTACATGCTCTTAGATTCTACTTACAGGCGACTAAGGATTTTTGCCAGTCCTCTGCCCTCTTTGTCTGTTTCTCTGGGAAATGTAAAGGTCAGAAAGCTACTGCTACTGCTTTTTTCTTTTTGGTTGCCAAGTATAGTTTGTTTGGCTTATGAGACTGCTGGACAGCAGCCTCCTGAGAGAATTATGCGGCTCATTCCACAAGAGCCGTTTCCTCTTCTTGGGCTTTCAAAAATTAAGCTTCTGTGGAACAAATTTGCACGGCTGCAACTTAGTCTTCTCTACATACTTTTTTCAAAGTTTTACAAATGTGATACTTTTTCCTCGGCTGAGGTTTCTTTTGGGAGAAAGGTTCTTCAAGTGGTGGTGCCTTCTGTTTAAGACTGCCTGTCTTGTCCCTCCCTATTTATCCGTGTCCTCTAGCTTGGGTATTGGTTCCCAACAGTAATTACTCAAGCTGTGGACTCACCATATTTTAGGAAAGAAAAACAAAATTTATGCTTACCTGAAATTTTTTATTTATTTCTGGATATGGTGAGTCCATGGCCCCACCCTTTATTTTAAGACAGCTGTTCCTTTGACTATAAACTCAGGCACCTCTACACCTTGTGTCACTCATTTTTCTCCATTTCTCTTTGGATGAATGACTGGGGGTTGTGGGTAAGGGAGTAATACTTAGCAGTTTAACTGTGGTGCTCTTTGCCTCCTCCTGCTAGCCAGGACTGATATTCCCAACAGTAATTGCTCAAGCCGTGGACTCACCATATCCGGAAATAAATATATTTATCAGGTAACGATATATTTTGTTTTTTATTTTTTATTTATTCTCTGTCTTTCTCTACATACTTTCCCAAATGTTTTAAATAACCCAGAGCTGGATGGCTGGAAAGGGAGCCTGAGCTGTTGGGGTAGGTGTATAGGGTTATCAGGTTATAGGGGATTGGATGGCCATTTGTGCATGTTTGGGAAGTTCTGAGCAGAGCTGAAATGGTTAAACATTTCAATAAAATGAATTGGGATATAAGCAGATGAAAGCAGGAGAGATCTATTTACAACTGTCTCGTAAATCATAGCATGATTAAAAAAGCTTTAATATCGTTATTATATTATTGCATTTCTAGTGCTAAATTTAAATAAAAAAATCTGTCACATCATTTTTTCCCCCTAGCTATCTGAAAAGTATGGGCCTGTGTTCACCACCCAATTGGGAACCAAAAAGTATGTTGTCCTCTGTGGATATGAAACACTGAAGGAAGCTCTAGTGAATTATGCTGATGAGTTTTCCTGGAGAAGTGAAATTCCAATTTTTGATGAAATAGCTAAGGGACACGGTGAGTATCTTTTTTTTTTTTTTTGTTAATTTGCTTAAACCAATGAAAATCTTGCCCTAAATGTAGTAAAGTCATTTGGTTAGAATTAATGATGGGCTGAGTGGGTCTTCTACACAAAGCAGAATATGTTCTAAGTATTTGTAAATGTCTGTGTGTGTGTATATGTATATAACCAAAATACCATCAGATACTGTATATGTACAAATATGTATTTATGAATAAATAGAAGATATTCTGCTTTGTGAAGAACATTGGAATGTGAAATATTTAGAGCAAATGATAATATGCGATTGCGCGTAAGATGGGTGTTAAGGTTTTTTTCCACTTATTTTGCTCCATTGACTTCTATTAGGGACTAGATTATTGAGCATGCAATATTGTAATACAAGCGCAACCTGACGCACGGAAAAAAGTTTACTAGCGCAATTCAATGCACGAGCGGAAGCTTTAATTAGCTCTCCCCTTATAATCTGGCCCAGTATTTATTTTGTATATAAAAATTAAATCATTAAAAATAATATACATCAAAAAACAATACAACCAAAAAAAAAAACATATTAAAATATAAAATTTCGAATTGAGATTTCTCCCAATAAAATATCAGTCTCTCCAGTATACACAAAGGGATAGATTTAACAAGCAGTGGATGCTGCTGTCTCCACCCGAAGTTACCTGCTTGCTGTAAACTGAAGTTAAGGACTCTTTTAGGATACGATTGGGATGATGGACACCCCCTTCTAGCGACCGATTGGCCCCGAATGTGCAGGGGGCGGCATTGCACAAGCATTTCTAGTGAATGCTGATGACATTTAGCAAAGTCGGGCAGACATAATTCACTACAGCCAATCATGTCTGCCCGGCATTTAATAAATCTACCCCAAAGTATAAATACCATGCCAGATATAGTTACTTTATGTAACTTTAAATATTCATTTACCCACTTTATCATAATTGGAACAGAAATAAAGAACTTTAAATGGTCCTTTTGTTTTTCAAATACTTTACCAGGTACCTTGTTTAATGGTCACAACTGTCTAGTATGTGTGGAAGAATTAACTCAACCCTCATTAATCTCTCATCCACATCCTCTATATGTGGTGTTCTCATAGAGGTATAGGGGCCGATTTATCATGCCCCGAATGCAGCTGTTTCCGTGCGAGCCTTAAGGCTTGCTGGAAACATAAGTTAAGAATCAGCGGTCTTAATACTTCTGAGGTGGAGGACAGCAATCAGCCCATCAGATACGATCGGGTTGATTGACAACCCCTGCTAGCGGCCGATTGGCCGTGAATCTGCAGAGGGCGGAATTGCACAAGCATTTCTTGTGCAATGATAAATGCCGACAGCATATGCTGTCGGCATTATCGATATGCGGCGTACATGATCCGCTACATCGGATCATGTCCTTTCGCACATTGATAATTCAGCCCCATAGTATTTAATTAGCAGAAGGAGCATTTAAAGTTTTTAAATTATCTTTAAATAATATGTACTCTTAAAGTGAAGGTAAAGTTTGGTGAATGGAAGCCCGTTTTTTAAAAATACTATTAAAAACAGGGGCACTTTCATTCATCAAAGTTTACAAAGCAGCCATTTTGTTAAAAAAATTACCTTTTTTTTCTTTTCACAGCCAGAGCAGCTTTCCCCACCTAGAAAACCTATATTCACACGTCAGCAATGACTAATCCTGCTTCCTCCAATCACAGCATGGCCTCAGGCAATGACTACCCTGGGGGGAAAGCTGTGATTGGAGGAAGCAGGATTAGTCATTGCTGACGTGTGAATAGAGGAGCTCTAGGTGGGGGAAGCTGCTGTAGCTGTGAAAAGAAAAATAGGTAATTTTTTTTAACAAAACAGCTGCTTTGTAAACTTTGATGAGTAAAAGTGCCCCTGTTTTTAATAGTATTTATTAAAAACGTGCATACATTCACCAAAGTTTAGCTTCACTTTAAGATTGTTTAACTAATGTTTAACATTTTCTGAAGTAACTATATCTGAACTTGAAGTCTATATTTGGGGGCCGATTTAACAAGCCCCGAATGGTGCCGTATGCACCTGTTTACGCACAAGCCTTTAGGCTCGCCGGAAACAGGAATTAAGAAGCAGAGGTCTTAATACCACTGCTCCTTAACTCATCTGCCACCTTTGAGATGGCGGACAGCAATCAGTCCGATCGGATACGGGTTTGCTAGCGGTCGACTGGCCACGAAAGTGCAGGGGGCGGCATTGCACAAGCATTTCGCAAGAAATGCTTGTGCAATTCATCGTTGTCCGTCCACACATTGTTAAATCGGACCCCATGTTTGTACTAGAAAGACTCATATTTTATTGGGCGAGGTCCCAATTAGACATTTTATTAAGTTGTATTGTTTTTAAATCTAAATTATTTTGAATGTTTTAATTGGTAAATAAACATAATTATGATAATGTACTTTATAGCTTAAGGGCTCAACACTACCTATTAAACTAAGTTCGGTTTGTTATTAGTTTAAAACTTTAGAATTGCAAAATCAAGTCTTCCAAACTGTGTGCTAGATTACAAGTGGCGCGCTAACTGTTGCACTCGTATTAGGAGTTGAAAGTAAACGCGTTTGCTTGAGCGCAATATAATTTAATGCGCGTTGTTATAGCAGAATTTCAGAGCTCTGGCTAAATGTAACTCGAGACAAAAAAGTGGGAAAAAAATACTTCAAAAATACATTTAAAAGTACATTTACACTCATATTAACACTTAAATAAAAATTATTTAAAATAATATTGCATAAAAATCTTATAAACGTTCAAAGATATGAGGTCTGAGAAAAAAAGGACTGCAAAGGGCTTTAACATAGAGATACATACATATACATGTCTAAATATGTGTGTATATATATGTATGTATGTATATATGTGTGTGTGTGTGTGTGTGTATACATATATAAATTAGAAGAAGTGCGAGGGCACTCACTAGTCTTTTCCAAAAATATTTCTTTTTATTTATGTATTTCACAACATAGCAAAGTCGACGTTTTGGCTGTTCTAGACAGCCTTTATCAAGAAAATCTTACTGTTTAGAATTAGAACATAATGGCTGAAAACGCCATGATTCAGGATACAACTGTCACACTTTTCACAGGTGTCTTTTGGAAAAGACCTGTGAGTGCCCTCCCATTTCTTCTACTGCATATCTTGTTTTGAGGAGTCACCTGGGCAATTAATTGATGAAAGGGGAGTGAGTGGATGTCTCTTTTGGATGATATGTATGTATGTATGTATGTGTGTATGTATGTGTGTATATATATATATGTGTGTATATATATATATATATATATATATATATATATATATATATATATATATATATATATATATATATATATATATATATGTGTATATATATATATATATATATATATATATATATATATATGTATGTATATGTATATGTGTATATATATATATATATATATATATATATATATATATATATATATATATGTATATGTGTATATATATGTATATATACATATATATGTATATATATATATATATAAATATATATATATAACATGTGAAATATTAACAATAAATACACAGTATAACACTTAATAAAATATGAATATTGCATAAATATGATTTGTTTTTTTAAGCTACTTGACTACTAAGAGCTCAAATGCACTTATATACTGTATACGTATGTTATGTGTTTATATTGGGGTGTATATATATATATATATATATATATATATATATATATATATATGTATATATATATACTGTGTATGTAAAGTCCCAACAACAGATCAGCACATCAAACAATCTGTACAGCAGCCAGGGTGCACTTAAATAGAAATTCATAAATCCAAAGGCAGAAAAAGGCACTCACTGTTCATAATAAAATGTAACTTTTAATATGCAAAGATTAAAACGACATAACGTTTCGGTGTTCACATAACACCTTTGTCAAATGTCAAAAAATAGTTATAGACAACTTAATGCCCAACCACTCACCTATCATACCTTAACACACACATCCTTATATACAATATCGCTTGGCGCTCCTGTACGCTGATCTGCCGTGTGCGCAATGACGTCATGACGTCGCTGCGTCGCGTAACGTGACCACATGGTGTCACGTCGCCCAGTCAGGCTACCATAGCAACCGGTATACAATACCACCATAGCTATATCGGGCTAATAGATCCCGGTTTCAAAAGTGAATGGGCATAACAGCCCATCATAACAGCCCATCACTAACGTACTAGGCACTATATATTGGTCTATAGTTACCGACCACAGCAACACGTATTGCTCACAGTGAAGATCATATGACAGGGGCGCAAACCATTAAAAATCATAATCCAGTGTAATTACAGTTTAAAAAACAATCAATCATGGATAGCAGGGACATGTGAATGATGCATTGGTCTAATAACAGCAAATCTACATGGATTGAATCAGGACCAATCCAATTAATCTGCCTAAGATATATTATTCCCCCACTATTTTTCTGCGTTCTAAACACATACTTATTCTTGCCTCCTGGAGCATGATCAGAAACCCGTAAGGACCCACTAGGATGAAAATCCATGTGAATAGTTCTGGGTGACTTAGCATGCATCCATTATTGGTAGGTACTGTTGAAGATTCATTTGTTGTAGAACGGTCCAAAGTCAAGGACAGTATTCAGCCCCCTAGGGACCAGAGTGTCCAGCGTATGGATCCATTTCGTTTCCACTTGTAGCAACTGGTTGTCTCTGTCGCCACCCCTTCTTAATGGTGGTACATGGTCGATTAACATTGACCTCAGGCTTGATAAGCTATGATTACATTCAGCAAAGTGCCTGGCGACTGGTTGTTCCGATTCCCCCTTTTTTAACGCCTCACATATTGCAAAACGGTGGTTAGCCATCCTGTCTCTGAAACTTGTTATGGTTTTACCAATGTAAACCAGAGAACATGGACAGACTAACATATAGATGACATATGTACTAGTGCATGTTAGTCTGTGACGGATGGTATATCGCCTATTCGTATGCGGATGCTGGAATGTCTGGCCCCTCATCATGGTATTGCAAGTAGTACAATTTCCACATGTGTAGCATCCATTCTTGGACGTCTTCAGCCAGTTCTCCTTCTGGTAGCATCTGACCGGATCAGTTTTCACCAGTACATCACGCAAATTTTCAGCCCTGCGATACACCATCCTAGGTGGTTGCATCCTGTAAAAAGGGAGAGTGGGATCCGTTTCCAGGATCGGCCAATTTTTCTGTGCCGATTTCCTAAGTATGTCGCTGGTTGGGGTATAAGTAGTCACAAAATTTAGCCTTTCAGTTTCCATTTTAGGCTTATCGTGTCCCTTATGTTTGGGGTCTTTTAACAATTCCTCCTTGACCTTTCTGACCATTCCTTTGTCATAGCCTCTTTCTACCAACTTGTCTTCCATAGTGGTTAGTTGATCAATCATAGTGGGTACCTCACTATTATTACGGATGACCCGCATCAGCTGAGAGGTGATTATCCCCATTTTCTGATGTTTGGGATGGAAACTCCTTGCTTCTAACAAAGAATTACGATCGGTTGGCTTCGTATATAACGAAGTGCCAAATGAGCAACCATCCTCAGACATGATTTTGTATATGTTAAGATCCAGGAAATGTATGGTCTCATTACTAAATTCTAACTTGAACCTTATGGGACTGTCCATGGTGTTCAAACATGTCACCCACTCCTGGAGTTCCTCTTTACTACCCCCCCACACCAGAAAGACATCATCGATGTACCGTACATAGTATCTGATGTGGGGATGAGCAAATGGTCTCATTAAGGTCTGTTCGTACCAGGCCATATATAGATTGGCATATGTGGGTGCCATGTTTGAACCCATGGCCGTCCCTGACACCTGCAAAAAATAATCATTCTCGAACTTGAAAAAGTTTTTTTCTAAGCACATGGTAAGTAGTTCGCACAAAAATTCAATAGGAGGACCCTCATAAAGGGGGGTCCCAGTCACCATGGACCTGACCGCCGCCACACCCCCCCCCCATGGGGAATAGAGGTGTAGAGGCTGTCCACATCCATGGTAACCAGGATATCCCCCTCATGTAATGTGGTGTAGTCCCTTAGGACATTCAATAAACTTGGGGAATCCTGCAAATATGCTAATGTGCCTTTGACCACCGGTTGAAGGTAGAAGTCTATATAGATGGCCAAATTGGATAGCAAGGAGTCCCTGGCCGACACAATGGGTCTGCCAGGGGGATGGTCCAAAGTCTTATGTACTTTTGGCAAAAGATATAGGACCGGTATTCTAGGCTGTTCATTGATTAGAAATTCGAGTTCCTGTTCTGTCAGTAGCCCTGCTTCGTGACCTCTATAGAGGCATTCATCAATGTGTTTCTTAAATGCTCTGCCTGGGTTCCCCGAAAGTTTAACATATACATTAGGGTCAGACAACTGTCTGTAAGCTTCTGCCCTATAGTCAACATAATCCTGTAGGACTATGGACCCGCCCTTGTCCGCTGGGCGGATAATAATGCTATTATCATTGCTAAGTGATTTAATAGCATTCCTCTCATCACCATTTAAATTTGGATAAGTAGGAAAAGGAAGTTTATCGGGAATCTCATTACATAACACTCTGGTGAAATTCTTAATGGAGGGATGTGTGTTTACAGGTTCAAAAGTTGATGGCTTTTTAAATTTAGTTATCACACCTTGAGTATCATTTTTAAAGTGATCTTTTAGCTTCAGTTGTCTTTGTAACTTGTGGATATCCACAATGGAGTCAATACTCTGTGTATGTATGTGTATATGTGTATATATATTTCTTTCATGTAAATGGAAAGAGTCCATGAGCTAGTGATGTATGGGCTATACATTCCGACCAGGAGGGGGCAAAGTTTCCCAAACCTCAAAAAGTCTATAAATACACCTACCACCACACTCACACCTTAGTTTTACAAACTTTGCCTCCTATGGAGGTGGTGAGAAAAGTTTGTGCTTTATTTCTATGATTTCTTCTATGATAAGCGCTTCTAAGAATTCTGAAGCCCAATTACTCTCAGAGTACAGTGTTTGTCAGAGGGACGTGAAGAGAGTATTGCCTGTTCTTTATGGTTTCACTCATGGGAAATCTTTTCAAGGGTTCTGTTATCGGTCGTAGGGATTCATCTCCTACCTCCCTTTTCAGATAGACGATATACTCTTATATCATTACCTCTGCTGATAGTTTTCAGTACTGGTCTGGCTATCTGCTATATGTGGATGGGTGTCTTTCGGTAAGTATGTATCATTATTTAAGACACTCTCAGCTATGTTTGGCGCTTTATGTTTTAATATAAAGTTTTAAATATATATATTTACTTATATTTGCCATGAGTCAGGTCTTTGTGTATTTCCCTTTGCAGTCTAACAAATTCAGTATGGCAATCCATGTTTTAGGAAGTTATTTTTTACCTGGGGTTTAGTCCTTTTTTTCCAATTTGACTTGCTTTTCCTTATTTTTGCAGGCAACTAGGCTCGTGAGGGCGCAATAATGCTATTATTTATTGCATCATTTTTGGTGCAAAACTTTTTTTGCTGCAAATTTTCGTCTACAGTGGCGCAATTTTCATCATCTCCTGCGTCAAATTGACTTGTTTTTCTTTAATTTCGCAGGCAAAATTAGGCTCGCGAGGTCGCAAAATGCTGTAATGTATTGCGTCATTCTTGGCGCGAGAAATTTTTGGTGCAAAAGTGCGTCTTTGATGACGCAAGTTCGTCGTTTCCTGCGTCTTTGTTGATGCCAGGTTGTTTGGCACGAAGTTGCGTTGGTCATGACGCGAGTTGCGTCATGTCCGGATGTTTGTTGGCGCAAAAAACATTTCTACTTCATTTTGCGTTGTGCGTCATACTTGGCGCCAAATTTTTTATTTTATTTTACCCCACTTCCTATATGCCTCTTGCCTTCTTTATGCTACGCTGTTTGCATTTTTTCCCTTTCCTGAAACTGCTATATGAGGAAATTGAATATTTTGTCTAAATGTTATTTTTTATTTTACATTTTGCAAGATGTCTCAATCTGATCCTGTCTCAGAAGCTACTGTAGGAACCATGCGGCCTGAACACAGTTCTACCAAAGCTAAGTGTATCTGTTGTAAATTAGCTGAGATTATATCTCTGGCTGTAGTATGTAACAGTTGTCATTTTTGCTTGTTCCCTCAACATCTAATGTACATGATATCCCTGTTGATATGAAAATGATATTGCTGATGCAATACAGAAGGCTATGTCTGCTATTCTGCCTTCTAATAAACGTAAAAGGTCTTTTAAAACTTCTCATAAAACTGATGAATTTTCTAATGACCGACAACATACTGAAATATCCTCCTCTGATGAGGATCTCTCTGGTTCAGAAGATCCTACCTCAGACATTGACATTGATAAATCCACGTATCTTTTTATTTAAGCCTGGTGCTTCTTTTATTCCTTCTTCTAGGTTTAAAAGGTTGTACTGTTTGCCAGTTGCTAAATTAGAGTTTTGGGAAAAAGTCCCTAAGGTTGATGGGGCTATTTCTACTCTTGCCAAATGTACTACTATTCCTATGGAAGATAGTACTTCTTTTAAGGACCATTTAGATAGGAAAATTGAATCTTATCTAAAGAAAGCTTATTTATATTCTGGCTATATTTTCAGGCCTGCCATGTCTATGGCTGATGTTGAGGCCGCATACATTTTTTTAGTTGGATAGCTTGGCACAACAGGAAACAGATCCCGATTTGTCTAGCATTGTTTGTTTGCTTCAACATGCTAATCATTTCATCTGTGATGCTATTTTTGATATCATCAAAATTGATGTTAAATCTAAAGATTCTAATCCTTTTTGTTCCTTTTGGCAAAATAGAGAACAGAAAACCTTCCTTCCCCTAAAGACTCTGGTTCCAATTGGAAGCCATCTTCAAGTTGGAATAAATCCAAGCCTTTTAAGAAACCAAAGCCAGCCCCCAAGTCTGCATGAAGGTGCGGCCCTCAATCCAGTTCAGCTGGTGGGGGACAGATTGAAATTATTTCAAGACATTTGGGCAGATTCTGTTTAAAATCAGTGGATTGAGAGCATTGTCTCTCAAGGATATCGAATAGGTTTCAGAGTAAGACCTCCTGTGAGAAGATTCTGTCTCTCTCATGTTCCAACAAATCCTGTGAAAGCCCAGGCTTTTCTAAAGTGTGTTTCAGATCTGGAGCTTTCAGGGGTAATTATACCAGTTTCGCTTCAGGAACAGGGTCTGGGGTTTTATTCAAATCTATTCCTTGTCCCAAAGAAAGAAAATTCATTCAGACCAGTTCTGGATCTGAAGTTTTTGAATTGTTTTGTAAGGGTGCCAACTTTCAAGATGGTGACTATAAAGACTATTTTGCCTTTTATTCAGCAAGGTCATATGTCCACAATAGACTTACAGGATGCATATCTTCATATTCCGATTCTTCCAGACCATTATCTGTTTCTGATATGCTCTTTTCTAGAAAAGCATTACCAATTTGTCGCTCTTCCATTTGGCCTTAACAGCTCCAAGAATCTTTTCGAAGGTTCTTGGTGCCCTTCTATTTGTAATCAGAGAGCAGGGTATTGCAGTATTTCTTTATTTAGACGATATCTTGGTACTAGCTCAGTCATTACATTTGGCAGAATCTCACACAAATCAACTAGTGTTGTTTCTTCAAAGACATGGTTGGAGGATCAATTTACCAAAGAGTTTCTTGATTCATCAGACAAGGGTCACCTAACAGACAAGAGACAAATGAAATTGGTTTCAGCATGTCTAAACCTTCAGTCTCGGTTATTCCCTTCAGTGGCTATGTGCACGGAAGTTTTAGGTTTAATGACTGCAGCATCGGACGCGATCCCCTTTGCTTGTTTTTATATGAGACCTCTGCAGCTTTGCATGCTGAATCAATGGTGCAGGGGTTATACTCGGATATCACAATTGATATACTTAAATCCCAACATCAAAGTCTCTCTGTCTTGGTGGTTGGACCATCATCTGATTATTCAAGGGGCCTCTTTTGTTCGTCCTTCCTGGACTGTGATCTCAACAGATGCAAGTCTTACAGGTTGGGGAGCTGTCTGGGGGTCTCTGACAGCACAAGGGGTTTGGAAACCTCAAGAGGCGAGGTTACCAATCAATATTTTAGAACTCTGTGCTATCTTCAGAGCTCTTCAGGCTTGGTCTCTATTAAAGAGAGAACTTTTCATTCGCTTTCAGACAGACAATATCACAACTTTGGCATATGTCAATCATCAGGGAGGTACTTGCAGTCCTTTGGCAATGTATCACAGACACTTTCTTGGGCGGAATCAAACTTTTGTCTAATTTCTGCAATTCATATCCCAGGTGTAGACAATTGGGAAGCAGATCATCTCAGCCGTCAGACTTTGCATCCGGGGGAGTGGTCTCTCCATCCAGATGTTTTGTTTTTTTTAGATTGTATAGATGTGGGGTCTTCCAGAAATAGATCTGATGGCTTCCCCTCTAAATAGGAAACTTTCCAGATACCTTTCCAGGTCCAGGGATCCTCAGGCAGAGATGGTGGATGCGTTAGCAGTTCCTTGGTCTTACCAACTTGCTTATATTTTTCTGCTTCTAGTTTTTCTTCCAAGGGTGATCTCCAAGATCATAATAGAACAATTGCATGCGTTTCTGATAGCACCAGCATGGCCTCACAGGTTTTGGTATGCAGATCTTGTCCAGATGTCCAGTTGCCAACCTTGGTCACTTCCTTTAAGGCCAGACCTTCTGTCTCAAGGGCCATTTTTCCATCAGGATCTCAAATCGCTAAATTTTAAGGTATGAAAATTCAAGGCTTAGTGCTTAGTCATAGAGGTTTCTTTGGATATAAAAATACTTTCTTGGAAAGTGTTGTTCCTTTTGGCTATCTCTTCAGCTAGAAGAGTTTCCGAATTGTCTGCTCTCACTTGTGAGTCTCCTTTTCTGATTTTTCATCAGGATAAAGCTGTATTGCTGACTTCATTTAAATTTTTGCCTAAAGTTGTGAATGTTAACAACATTAGTAGGGACTAGTGATGTCGCCAACAGTTCGCCGGAGAACAGTTCCCGGCGAACATTGCATGTTCGTGTTCGCCGCGGCGGGCGGACATATGCGATGTTCGATCCACCCCCTATTCATCATCATTGAGTAAACTTTGACCCTGTATCTCTCAGTCAGCAGGCACATTCCAGCCAATCAGCAGCAGACCCTCCCTCCCAGACCCTTCCACCTCCTGGACAGCATCCATTTTAGATTCATTCTAAGTGTGCTTTCTTAGTGAGAGGAGGGAGAGTGTAGCTTTTGCTGATTTAATAGGGAAATCGATAGCTAGGCTAGTGTATTCAGTGTCCACTACACTCCTGAAGGACTCATCTGATCTCTGCTGTAAGGACAGCACCCCAAAAAGCCCTTTTAAGGGCTAGAACATCAGTCGTTTTTTTTGTTTTTTTGTAATCTAATTGCATTTGCCTGCCTGTCAGAGTGTGTCAGGCTCACAGCATATACTGTGCTTACTTGCTCAGTGCCACCACTCATATCTGGTGTAACATTAGTGTAAATTTAAAAAAAAAAAACTTTTACATCAGTCTGCTAGTGTAATCTAATTGCAGTTGCCAGGCCAGCCTGCCACTGCCAGCCTGTGTGTCAGGCTCACAGCATATACTGTGCCTACTTGCTCAGTGCCACCACTCATATCTGGTGTAACATTAGTGTAAATTTAGAAAAAAAAACTTTTACATCAGTCTGCTAGTGTAATCTAATTGCAGTTGCCAGGCCAGCCTGCCACTGCCAGCCTGTGTGTCAGGCTCAGATCAGAGATTGTGAGTAAAACCTGCTCCTGCTGCCGGGTGATCTCACTCAGGACTCGCTTCTCTAGGTCTTCCAGCTGTTTCCTGATGTCCCTAATCAGGGCAGTGAGTCTCTCTGTTACACCAGCTGCTTTCTCTTGCACCCCTCTCCTATGCTTCTGCAGACTCTGGACTCTTTTCTCAGTCTCCTCTCTCTTTGTGGTCAGTTTCTGCAGAACATTTCTCAGTTTTTTTTTCTTCTTCTCAGAATCCTCATTCAGCAGCTCGACCTGGTGTCCCCTGTGCTCTCCGGCCATTGAGCAGGACACACATATACAGGCAGCATCCTCAGTGCAGTAATATAATAGGAGCATCTTGTGGGTGGAGCATTTTCTGTTACCCCAGGAAGTGATTGCATGTGCAGTGACATCAGTGAGGACAAGGACCGGGACATGGCTAGCTTGGTATCCAACCTTGTGCAAATGTGGAGTTTGTGGTTGTGCAAATGGACTGTTTGCGGTGCGTTAAACGGGGAGTTTGGTCTGTCACTGTGAAGCGGGCGTAACCCTTACACTACCTGAACGATACAACATTATACCTGATGTTTTAAAGCACGTTATTCCAAACAATTTAGGAATTTTAGGTGACTTATGCCCTTTATGGATTAAAACCAGACTCTGCATCAACTATGTAATTTTCCATGGGAGTTTTGCCATGGATCCCCCTCCAGCATGCCACAGTCCAGGTGTTAGTCCCCTTGAAACAACTTTTCCATCACTTTTGTGGCCAGAAAGAGTCCCTGTGGGTTTTAAAATTCGCCTGCCTATTGAAGTCTATGGCGGTTCGCCCGGTTCGCCCGTTCGCGAACTTTTGCGGAAGTTCGCGTTCACTGTTCGCGAACGCAAAATTTTAGGTTTGCGACATCACTAGTAGGTACATTGTTGTTCCTTCCTTGTGTCCTAATCCTAAGAATGCTCTTGAAAGATCTTTACATTCTTTGGATGATATAAGAGCTACTTAAGATTTCAGGAAGACTTTTTGTCTATTTTTTGTTTTTTCTGGTCCTAGGAAAGGTCAGAAAGCCTCTACAATTTCTTTGGCATCTTGGTTAAAGCTTTTGATTCACAGGGCTTATTTGGAGGCGGGACAGTCTCCGCCTCAGAATTACAGCTCATTCTACTATATCAGTCGCTACTTCTTGGGCTTTTAAGAATGAAGCTTTGGTTGATCAGATTTGCAAAGCAGCAACTTGGTCTTCTTTGCATACATTTACTAAATTTTACCATTTTGATGAATTTGCTTCTTCTGAAGCAGTCTTTGGTAGAAAAGTTCTTCAGGCAGCTGTCTCAGTTTGATTCTTCTGCTTATGATTTAAGTTTTTTTCTTGAAAATTTGAGACATTTATGAGACTTTTTTTTTTGATGGATTTAAGTTTTTTTCAGCGGAAATAGCTGTTTTTATTTTATCCCTCCCTCTCTAGTGACTCTTCTGTAGACTTTGTTATAAATGTATATCTTGCAGCGCCAAGATGTCAACCATACAAGCTGTGCTCTTGTTGCGGAATCTCCCAACCAGATCCCAAAATGTCAATAAATTAAAAGTGCTTAGTGAGTACAGCGCTACAAAGTCCTAGAGGGAAGGATTTGTGGCTAAAGATGGTGTCCACGATTGGTATAACTATAAGTGACGGATTAATATTGCAAATAGCCTATAGGTCTAAGTGCATAAATATTTCAATGTTTGCGAAAAATAATAACTTATAATGGATCAAATGCTCCTATATGTTATGCTAAAACCCTTTATTATGTTTTACTAATAACATTTTACTAATAACATTTGGTTTAACATATGACAATGTGTGTGTACATAAAATACATAAATGTCCTTTAAAACACAGTTCTATGACAGGATATTAAAACACAGTTCTATAACAAGATATTAAAAACAAATCTATGGTACCAGTATGTGAACATTAATAAGAGGGGGGGGGGTGGTTCCGGAATATAGTCTTAAAACTGAAGAATGGTCGTCTTTATAAAGTGCCCCAATGGTGGTGTGTTCAAATATAGTAAACCACCTCAAAATATAAAAAATATGAAAGAATAAAATATGAAAGAATAAAATTGAGTGAAAAAAAGTGAAAAAATGGATTGATTGCCTCTCAATAATGAGAAATATCAGAAAATTATCAAAAATATCAAAAATATCAAAAATATCAAAAATATCAAAAATATAAAAATTTTGTGATATCACAACTGTGAAAAAAGATAAAATAAGTGAAGTGTTTTCAAAAATATATGCCTTGGTGAAAGTCAAATATATCCTTTAAAAATAGTGATATATATAATAGTGTAACAAATGATCCCAAAAGGTGTAACAAATGTTCCCAAAAGGTAGTGATAACTCCAATGCAAATGATATTGAGAAGTCTATTGAGACTTAAATGTGTCCAAAGTATATATCCAAACAGATGTAGTTATATTGCGTTGGTCCTCTTCTTGAGGTGTGTGTTAAAACTTCAGTATATCATCTTGAACCTAAAATAATGAAAAAAGCGGACATAGTGCAATAAAGCTACTAAAAGATAATAGTAAAAGTAATAAACTCGCCAATAAGATCCTGAGCCGTAATACCAGTTAGCCAACGCGTTTCGGTTCACATAGAACCTTTCTCAAGACTGGTACCGGCTCTATCGTTTGTTTGCCTTAAATGTATTGCTTGGCCAATGGGATTGGGTTAATTTTGCGCCAAAAATTCGCGCCAAAATAAGCCGTTACGAAAAATGCGTCTTTTCGTTATATATAAGTCCTGATTTGATACTCTTTGTGTGTTATTTCTATTTCTTATTTTATGATAATATTTGTTTCGTTATCGTACTTATCCTTGTAGTTGATGTGTAAAGTAATATCTTGTTTACCGGATGTTTTTACCGGAAATGAAGATTAACCGGAAGTGACATCGTAGTTCGTGTGCGCACTTCCGGTTACCGCATGTTGTACCTCTGTCCATAGTGAAGTAATATCTTGTTTACCGGATGTTTTTACCGGAAGTGAAGATTAACCGGAAGTGACATCGTAGTTCGTGTGCGCACTTCCGGTTACCGCATGTTGTACCTCTGTCCACAGAGACTGTGTCCCTGAAGATTGGGGTTGTTTTGCCAATATTTTGTAATTAGTGGTATTTGGCTCAGGATCTGTCTAAGTGTTATAAAATGGTTTGTTTGTGTCTATATACACTAAACATAATCTGCAATGGATTGGTCCATTCTGGAGCACAAAAGTACATATAAATATATATAGAAATACAAATACAATAAAATAGAGATACATAGTCATATAAAAACAGAAATACATAATCATATAAAAACAAAAAGACTGTATATATAGCCTTTCAAATAAGTGTAATAAAATCATATATGTTATCATTTCATCGGTCTATTTAAAATCCATTATAAAGATATTTCCACATAATTAGGACCATATAAAAATATTTCCACATAATTAGGAACATATAAAAATATAAAAAAATAAGTAAATAGAACCGTATGTATGCCTATAAATACATATAAAGACCTATAAGAAGATGGAAATTTCTGTTTCCTGTGGCACTTGGGGTCGAAAAAATGTAATATCTTAGTCTGATAACCCAACTGTACGTTGGTCATAGTGGACCTTAACTCTAATAGACAGGTTGTATATATATGTGTGTGTAGGACAGTTTATATATAGAGTATATGAAAATGAGTTTCTTAGTGTGTGAATATAAGAAATTAACATTGGATAAAACTGGGAGTGGTGGGATAGGAACGGGAGGTTGAGAATTCAAAAGCGAGAGCTAAAATGTTAAAACAAAAGGTAAAACAACTAGGTTAAAACATGGGTTAAGATATCAGTCTTTTTAAGGAGAAAATCAGTGGTTTCTAAAATACCAGTGGTTTCTAAAATCTAAAAAGCCTGAACTCTGAAACTTTAAAACTTTACAACTCCAAAGAACCAAACTCTCAAAGTGCACAAGTTTCAAAATGTATAAGCTGGATGGCCCTTTGTATATTTTCACATTTTTTTACCCATTGCATAGGTGTTGTAGGGGGTCAGATATGGGGTTATCATAGTAGATGGAATATTTCCGTGCTGCTATTTAGGCCTTTGGGAAAGGTGCAGTCTAACTGGAAAATCCACTTTGATTCTACTTTCAAAAGTTGTCTTTCAAAATCTCCCCCTCTCCAATTTTTTATTGGTCTGTTGATGCCCATATATTTAAAAGTTTTGTTGTTACCATTATGGACTTCCTTAAAATGTTTGTACAGTGGGAAGTCCTCCTTGCCCCACTTTATCTGTAAGAGGTGCTCTCGAATTATCCTAATTAATCCTAATTATGTGGAAATATCTTTATAATGGATTTTAAATAGACCGATGAAATGATAACATATATGATTTTATTACACTTATTTGAAAGGCTATACATACAGTCTTTTTGTTTTTATATGATTATGTATTTCTGTTTTTATATGACTATGTATCTCTATTTTATTGTATTTGTATTTCTATATATATTTATATGTACTTTTGTGCTCCAGAATGGACCAATCCATTGCAGATTATGTTTAGTGTATATAGACACAAACAAACCATTTTATAACACTTAGACAGATCCTGAGCCAAATACCACTAATTACAAAATATTGGCAAAACAACCCCAATCTTCAGAGACACAGTCTCTGTGGACAGAGGTACAACATGCGGTAACCGGAAGTGCGCACACGAACTACGATGTCACTTCCGGTTAATCTTCACTTCCGGTAAAAACATCCGGTAAACAAGATATTACTTCACTATGGACAGAGGTACAACATGCGGTAACCGGAAGTGCGCACACGAACTACGATGTCACTTCCGGTTAATCTTCATTTCCGGTAAAAACATCCGGTAAACAAGATATTACTTTACACATCAACTACAAGGATAAGTACGATAATGAAACAAATATTATCATAAAATAAGAAATAGAAATAACACACAAAGAGTATAAAATCAGGACTTATATATAACGAAAAGACGCATTTTTCGTAACGGCTTATTTTGGCGTGAATTTTTGGCGCAAAATTAACCCAATCCCATTGGCCAAGCAATACATTTAAGGCAAACAAATTATAGAGCCGGTACCAGTCTTGAGAAAGGTTCTATGTGAACCGAAACGCGTTGGCTAACTGGTATTACGGCTCAGGATCTTATTGGTGAGTTTATTACTTTTACTATTATCTTTTAGTAGCTTTATTGCACTATGTCTGCTTTTTTCATTATTTTAGGTTCAAGATGATATACTGAAGTTTTAACACACACCTCAAGAAGAGGACCAACACAATATAACTACATCTGTTTGGATATATACTTTGGACACATTTAAGTCTCAATAGACTTCTCAATATCATTTGCATTGGAGTTATCACTACCTTTTGGGAACATTTGTTACACCTTTTGGGATCATTTGTTACACTATTATATATATCACTGTTTTTAAAGGATATATTTGACTTTCACCAAGGCATATATTTTTGAAAACACTTCACTTATTTTATCTTTTTTCACAGTTGTGATATCACAAAATTTTTATATTTTTGATATTTTTGATATTTTTGATATTTTTGATAATTTTCTGATATTTCTCATTATTGAGAGGCAATCAATCCATTTTTTCACTTTTTTTCACTCAATTTTATTCTTTCATATTTTATTCTTTCATATTTTTTATATTTTGAGGTGGTTTACTATATTTGAACACACCACCATTGGGGCACTTTATAAAGACGACCATTCTTCAGTTTTAAGACTATATTCCGGAACCCCCCCCCCCCCTCTTATTAATGTGCACATACTGGTACCATAGATTTGTTTTTAATATCTTGTCATAGAACTGTGTTTTAATATCCTGTCATAGAACTGTGTTTTAAAGGACATTTATGTATTTTATGTACACACACATTGTCATATGTTAAACCAAATGTTATTAGTAAAATGTTATTAGTAAAACATAATAAAGGGTTTTAGCATAACATATAGGAGCATTTGATCCATTATAAGTTATTATTCTTCTGTAGACTTCCACATCTTGGGTATTTCTATCCCATACGTCGTTAGCTCATGGACTCCTGCCAATTACATGAAAGAAAACATAATTTATGTAAGAACTTACCTGATAAATTCATTTCTTTCATATTGGCAAGAGTCCATGAGGCACACCCTTTTCTTATGGCGGTTAAGATTTTTTGTATAAAAGCACTATTATATTCCAGTTCCTCTTTTTCTATGCTTTTTAACTCCTTATTTTATCACCTCACTTCTTGGCTATCAGCCAATCGGAATTCAAGGGACGCCATCTTGGATGACATCATTTAAAGGGAAACTTCATTCTTCAATAGCCATCGAAAGAAGAGGATGCTCTGCGCTGGATGTCTTGAAGATGGAGCCGCGTCGGAAGGATGAAGATAGAAGATGCCGTCTGGATGAAGACTTCTGCCCGCCTTGAGGACAACTTCTTCCCGCTTGGATGAAGACTTCTCCCGGCTTCGTTGAGGACTTCTGCCCGCTTGGATGAAGACTTCTCCCGGCTGGATGAGGATGGATGTCCAGTCTTCAAAAACTGTAAGTGGATCTTCAGGGGTTAGTGTTAGGTTTTATTAATGGTTTATTGGGTGGGTTTTATTTTTAGCTTATTGAGGCAACGAAAAAGAGCTAAATGCCCTTTTAAGGGCAATGCCCATCCAAATGCCCTTTTCAGGGCACAGGGGAGCTTAGGTTTTTTTAGATAGGATTTTTTTATTTGGGGGGTTTGGTTGTGTGGGTGTTGGGTTTTACTGTTGGGCGGTTGTTTGTATGGTTTTTTTTTTTACAGGTAAAAGAGCTGATTTCTTTGGGGCAATGCCCTGCAAAAGGCCCTTTTAAGGGCTATTGGCAGTTTTGTTTAGGCTAGGGTTTTTTTATTTTTTTTTGGGGGGGGGGCTTTTTATTTTGATAGGGCTATTAGATTAGGTGGAATTAGTTTAAATATTTAATAAATTCCTTTTTTATTTTGTGTAATTTAGTGTTTATTTTTTTGTAATTTAGTTAATTGTATTTAATGTAATTTATTTAATTTTAGTGTAATGTTAGGTGTTAGTGTGAGGCAGGTTAGGTTTTATTTTACAGGTAACTTTGTATTTATTTTAACTAGGTAGTTAGTAAATAGTTAATAACTATTTACTAACTAGTCTACCTAGTTAAAATAAATACAAAATTAGCTGTGAAATAAAAATAAATCCTAAAGATAGCTACAATGTAACTATTAGTTATATTGTAGCTAGCTTAGGGTTTATTTTATAGGTAAGTATTTAGTTTTAAATAGGAATTATTTAGTTAATAATAGTCATTTTTATTTAGATTTATTTTAATTATATTAAAGTTAGAGGTGTTAGGGTTAGGATTAGACTTAGGGTTAGGTTTAGGTGTTAATATATTTATTTAGTGTTAGTGATGTGGGAGGCCAGAGGTTTAGGGGTTAATAAGTATGTAGGCAACAACGTTGGGGGCACCAGATTAGGGGTTAATAATATTTAACTAGAGTTTGCGATGCAGGAGTGCGGTGGTTTAGGGGTTAATATGTTTATTATAGTGGCAGCGATGTCCGGAGCGGTAGATTAGGGGTTATTAATTTTATTTTAGTGTTTACGATGCGGGAGGGCCTTGGTTTAGGGGTTAATAGGTAGTTTATGGGCGTTAGTGTACTTTGTAACACTTAAGTTATGAGTTTTATGCTACAGCTTTGTAGCGTAAAACTTATAACTACAGTACTGACTTTAGATGGCAGTACGAATCTTGTCAGTATGGGCTGTACCACTCACATTTTGGCCTCCCATGCAAAACTCGTAATACCGGCGCTATGGAAGTCCTATTGAAAAAGGACTTTTTGAAAGGTGCGGTAGTTACGTTGCGTTACGGCCAAAAAGGTGTGCGGTACAGCTATACCTACAAGACTCTTAATACCAGTGGTAGTGAAAAAGCAGCGTTATGAGTCATAACGCAAAACTCTTAATCTAGTCGAGTGTGATATAACGTGAGTTTCTGTGAAAATCATATCTGTGCATCAAATAAAACAATTCCAATTAACTAACATAAGGGTCCATTGTCTTATCATACAGTGGGCCTGAATGGATTGGTCTGGATTGCATGAAACCTTAAAAGTTGAAAAAAAACTGCACTATAGTGGTCTTTTTATAAATAGTTTATTTGCTATATGTTTTATTTACACACTGGTGGTGGTAAGTTTTTTGTTTGCATTTGTCCACTTTTTTTTATCATTTCAGTGCCTAGGGTCACCCTCTATTATTCGGGATTGATACATTATGATCCTAATTATTGAATTTGGTTGTGTGGGTGTGGTTAGTTTATGGAGATTCCTTTGCTCTGTGTTCTATATGCATTGATCTGTATGGCTACGCGGAGCTGTGCGCGTCTGGTTGGTTTCCACAGTGGTACAATTTATAAGTCATTGTTTATATGTCTTGATAGTGGACATATTAGGGCTATATATTCCTACCAGTTAGCGATTGTGATTTCTTTGGGCTATGTGGATATCAGCAGATCTGGCCGATGCCACAGTGTATGTTGCGTTTGGCTTTGTTATTGACAGGTACCAGATGATTGTTTGTGATATCCACCCAATATGGGTTGGTCTCGCTGGTGATTGATGGTGACGCTGCCCCTTACAGTGCATAGTGCTTCCTGATTGGTACTCGTATGGGGTAGATTGATTGCTAAATCTGCCCCCTGCCTCTCTCTGTTTACTTTTTGCACTTACGTGATCGCTATTTGTTTTAGTTCTGTACAGCCAGTTTGTGGGGTATGATGGACGCTACGTATGACAAGCGATGGTGGGATTAGTGATTTAGAGGCTCCTCTATACCTGATGCTTACCTTGTTGGTACGTGTATGACAGCTAAGTCGGCCCCCCACCCCCCTCTAGTCTCCTCTGGCTGAGGGTCCACGGATTATATTGTGTTTCATTGGTTTGCAAGGTTTGACCTATGGGTGGGTTCATGATATGGTAGTTATAGGCTGTAGCACAGTGAGTTATGATCAATGTTAGATTTTACTTTTGTCTTATGGAGACTGTACAATCTGACTTAGGGGTGTGTGGTCTATACTGATGTCACACCCAATCTCGTGGGTTGATTGGTCCGATAAGGGTGCGTCCCCTACTTGTCATTGTTTTTTTTTGTTTTTTTCAACATTTAAGGTTACATGCAATCCAGACCAATCCGTTCAGGCCCACTGTATGATAAGACAATGGACCCTTATGTTAGTTAATTGGAATTGTTTTATTTGATGCACATATATGATTTCACAGAAATTCACGTTATATCACACTGTGTGTTGATTAACCATTGGGGGATTGCCTATGAAGTGGTGTGTTTGATGGACAGCCAGGATTGGCTGCATTTTGGGGGAGGGTTCTGGGAAACTTTAAAAGGCTTTTTTGTTCACTATTTGATTGTCAGAGGAAGGGACTGTATTTGGTCCCGAAATGTCACAACTTGGAATATAGTTTTTTGGTTGACACAGATATACTAAGACCAGTGAGTGCTTATTACTTCAAACTTTACATTTCTTAGAGCACCCTGGCAGTTGTTTACCGATAGTAGGAGTGCATACACACCATCTGTTTTATATATCTATATCATCACATAACTAAAGAATACTACATTATTGATTTTCAATTTGAACACTATATAAAAAAAATTGACACAAAAACGTGTTATTTTTATATGAATTTTTTTATTTTATGTAGGTATTTCTGCAATGTGTAGTTATTTTTCTAAATAGAATAAGGTGTAGTTTGTGTGGATATCTCACATAAAAAGCACGTGCCATTGATTTGTAAATGTAATCAGTCACTATTCCAATTAATTATATTTTTTAATTTATTTTAGGTGTTCTTTTTGCCAACGGGGAGAATTGGAAAGTCATGAGGAGATTTACTCTTTCAACATTACGAGATTTTGGAATGGGAAAACAATATCTAGAAGAAAAGATTAATAAAGAAAATGATTCCTTAATTCAGAAGATTGAGTCTTTTAGTGGTCAGTACGTTTTCATATTTGTTTACACATTGTACAAGATGTTTAAACAGGATATAATTTGTTTGTAATTCTGAAACACCTATTTCTATTCAAACTGAATAATTTGAATGTCAAATAGTTTATGGCAATAACTATGTGTAATAAAAGAGTATATTCTCTTATTTGTTTGGAAACATAGGCATTTTTCAGTTACAATTTGACATTTGGATTAAACAATTGTACTTTGATAAAACCTGAGTGTACTTTTAGATTGTAAGGGGTGCAAAAATGTTCACCATAATCACATTCTCACTTAGGTATAAAATGATAATTTCATTAGAAGATAATTAGACACCAACATAAAGAGATAAATAATTAGAACATAAACAATCAATTTTAGTGGTGATAAATAAGTGTTTAAAACACAACCAATACATAATTACATTAAGTATAACACTCATATATATATACACTATTTATGTATTAAAAAAAAATCCATTAAATATTAATAAAAAAAAGTTTTACAAGGGTCAAAGGGGACATGGTATGTGACACGGTGTTCAACTGGAAAGGGCGCTAATATATATATCTTTACATGTGCATAGATATTTCTTTCATGTAATTTGCAAGAGTCCATGAGCTAGTGACATATAAGATATACATTCCTACCAGGAGGGGGCAAAGTTTCCCAAACCTCAAATACACCTCCCACCACACCCACAACTCAGTTTTACAAACTTTGCCTCCTATGGAGCTGGTGAAGTAAGTTTGTGCTTGTTTTTTATGATTTCTTCTATGATAAGCGCTTCTAAGCATTCTGAAGCCCAATTCCTCTCAGAGTACAGGGATGTGAAGAGAGTATCGCCTGTTGATTTCATGGTTTCTCTTATGGGAAATCTTTTCAAGGGTTCTCTGTTATCGGTTGTAGGGATTCATCTCCTACCTCCCTTTTCAGATCGACGATATATTGTTATATACAATTACCTCTGCTGATAGTTTTTAGTATTGGTTTGGCTATCTGCTATATGTGGATGGGTATCTTTCGGTAAGTATATATCATTATTTAAGACACTCTCAGCTATGGTTTGGCGTTTTATGTATTAATATAAAGTTTTAAATGTATGTATTTTACTTATATTTGCCATAAGAGAGGTCTATGTATATTTCCCTTTGCAGTCTAAATAGTTTCAGTATAGGAATCATGTTTGGGAAGTTTATTTAAACTTTTTTCTTACCTGGGGTTCAGTCTTTTTCTAATTTGACTTGTTTTTAATTTTTTCGCCGGGAAATCTAGGCTCGCGAGGACGCAAAATGCTGTTTTTTATTGCGTCGTTCTTGGAGCAAATTTTGATGCGATTTGTGTCATTTTCTGGTGTTAGCTTTGCGCCAAAAAATGTAAACTTCCTTATGAGTAATGTGTCTTTATCGGCACCAAAACTTTGTAATTTTACCCCTCCCCCTTATTGCTAGCTGTTTTCATTAATTTTGAAAGCTATTATGCCTGCTTTTCTATTTTTTGTAAAAAAATAAATAAAAATAATATTATCTACTGAAACTGTTACATTGTGGAATTTGAATGTTTTGCCTAATGTTATTTTTCTTTCTCTGTTACATTTTGCGAGATGTCTCATACTGATCCTAACTCTGATGTTACTGTAGAAACTTTGATGCCCTGAAACACAATTCTACAAAGCTAAGTGTGTTTTTTCCATTATTAAGCTATTTCTTCAGCTCAATTATGTTCCATTTATTTATCATATTTTATGCTAGTAATGTTTCTACATGTACAATGACATTTACTGTTTTTACTTATTCAGTTCATGTACTTTGATTTCATCTGCAAACATCACATGTTATTGCTTATATCATAAAAGGTTATGACTCCTATTTTGCCTTGAAGTACATTTTTTAGGTCTTTTCAAAATTAAGATTTAATTAATTTTGTTCTGACCGACAGCATACTTAAGTTTATTCTACTGATGAAGTATTTTTTTGGTTCAAATGATCCTGTATCAGAGACAGTTTTGTTAAAAATTCTCCTTATTTTTTATTTGAACATTCTTTGTTCAGGAAAATTTGTTATTTTTAGCTTTTAGGAGCCTAGTCCTCCTAACTATGTTGTTTTAAAATCTGGATTTTAAGATTTTACTTTGCTCCTGAGGTTTTTTTGTATTCAAAATACTATCTGCAATATGGTCTAAAGAATGGTTTATCCTGATTTCCTTTTGGGACTGTACTACTATTTCTGTGGAAATTGGTACTTATTTTTAGGATTCTTTAGAGTTTGAATATAACCTTAGTAGAGCATATTCACGTACGGTTTATATTTTTAGCTCAGCTTTATCTGTGGCTTACATTACTGTTTTTTTTCAACCTTTTTGTTGTTGAACAGTTAGCATAAGCAGTTTTAGATTTTCAAGTATATAACTGTTTATTTACCTCTGATGTATTCATTTTTATTATGTTTACTATATCTATTATTATGATTTCAAATATATTTTTATTATCTCTAGCTTGCTAGGATAATAATTTGTTTGATAGCTATTATCTCCACTATTTTTGAAGGTTTAGAATTTTTTCTGCCCTACTTTTAGTCCGGTGATGTAGATCAGTTGGTGAATTTCCTGACTACAAATGCTTGTTCTAGATCTAAGGATCATAGATTCATATCCCGGCAGTGTTAATGCAGCCCTTTGGCCTTCTGAGGTCAATTTATTGTGTACCATTTATTTGGGTAATAATAGCAACTGTTTTTATCAGCTGCTAATTTGGTTTACTCCAAGTATAAGCACTGAAAAAGCGTTTTTTTGTATCCTTCTAGGACAAAAACGCTATATAATTACTAGTTATTAGACTGCATGAAGGTGCGGTTCTCAAACCAGTCCTTCTGGTGGGGGGCAGATAAAATTGTTTTTGGATGAACTATCTATATTATTTTTAGGGTTTGAATAGATTTTTAGAATAAGACCTCCTATGGGAAGAATCTTTTTTTCTCAGTACACTCAGAATTTTTTTTTCAAGAGTGATTATACCAGTTCTTTTTAGCAGAATCAGGGTTTGGGTTTCTATTCAATTCTATTCTTTGTCCCAAAGAAGAAAGTTTTATTCAGTCCAATCTTGGATCTGAAGATTTTATATTATTTTGTTAGAGTCTCAACTTTTAAGTTGGCGATTATAAGGACAATTATGCCTTTTTATTCAGCAAGGTCATTTCATGTCCACTCCATTTTACAGGATGTTTATCCTCATATTTTATTTCATTCAGACCTCTTGTGGATTCTGAGATTCTCTTCTTTAGATAAGCTTTACCAATATGACACTTTTCCATTTGGTCTAGAGATAGCTTTATGAATCTTTTCAAAGGTTCTTGGTGCCCTTCTTTCTGTATTCAGACAGTAGGGTAATTGTGGTGCTTCCTTATTTGGATGGTATCTTGGTATTAGCTAAACCTTTTCTTTTATTAAGGTTAGACAGATAGCTCAGCATGCTAATGCACTGTGGTTGAGCTCTGTAGCAACCTGCAGGTTGCAGGTTCGATTCCCGGTGAGGTCCATTCAGCCTTTCATCCTTTCGAGGTCAATTAAATGAGCAGCATCTTGAGTCCCTTACGAGTGAATAGCTTTACAAGTACCCAATGCATACATATGAAAGAGCAGTATTCAAATATATGGACTTTTATTGGAATCTCTTTTGAATCAACTAAGTTTTGTTTCTTCAAGACATGGTTAGAGGATTTAATTTACCTAAGAGTTTTGTGATTCCTTAGACAAGGGTGACTTCTTTTTGGGTTTCTAGATGGATTCTGTGTTCATCTTTGTCTTTATTGGACAAAAGTCAATTGTAATTGGCGTTAGCCTGTATAACTTACGGTCTAGAACATTTCTTTCAGTGGAAGTTTTAGGTCTCATAACTGCAGCATCAGGCGTGGTTCCCTTTGCTCGTTTTTCATCTGAGATCTCTTTTTGGATACTGAATCAATGATACAGGGATTGTTTTCAGATATCATTTGATATTCTTAAATCCTTACACTCTACTCTCTCTGTTTTGGTGATTAGTTTACCATTGTTTTATTCAGGGGGTCTCCTTTTGTTTGTCCTTCCTGGACTGTATTCTTAATGGATGCAAGTGTTAAAGGTTGAGGAGCTGTCTGAGGGTCTCAGACAGCACAAGGGTTTAGAAATTTCAAGAGGCGAGGTTTCCAATCAATATTTTAGAACTCCATGCTATTTCAGAGCTCTTTCATGCTTGGTCTCTTTTAGGAGAGAACTTTTAATTTTTTGCTTTCAGACAGACAATATCACAACTGTGGCATATGTCAAACAAATAGGGACTCGTAGTTCCTGAGCAATTAAAGGGACAGTCTAGTATAAATTAAACTCTTATTATTCAGATAGGACTTTTAATTTTAATCAACTTTCCAATTTACTTTTATCATCAAATTTTGCTTTTTTTCTCTTGGTATCCTTAGTTTAAACTAAACATAGGTAGGCTCATATGTTAATTTCTAAGCCTTTGAGGGCTGCCTCTTATCACATGCTTTTTAAAACTCTTTTCAACACAAAGAGACAAAGTACATGTGGTCCATATAGATAACAGTGTGTTCAGGCACAGGGGGTTGTTTAAGATTTAGCCCAACACAATGCTAACTGTAAGACAATAAATAATAAACAGTCAGTCATGTTATCAGGGGGCTGGAAGAAGGTTCCTAGATACAAGCTAATCACAGAGGTAAAAAGTACATTAATATCACTGTGTTGATTATGCAAAACTGGGGAATGGGTAATAAAGGGATTATCTATCTTTTAAAACAATAACAATTCTATGGTAGACTGTCCCTTTAAGAAGTATCTTGAATATGTTCTTAGATGTAATTCATATCCTCTCTAATTTCTATGATTTTTATCTCAGGTTTAGACATTTGGAAGGTGGATTATCTCAGCCGTCAGTCTTTACATCCGGGAGAGTGGAATCTCTATACAGATGGGTTTTCTCAATTTCCCAGGTACCTTTTCAGGTCCAGGGATTCTCAGGTGGAGATGGTGGATGCATTAGCAGTGTTTTGGTTTTGCAACCTGACTACATCTTTCCGCCTCTGTTTTTTTCTTCCAAGGGTGATTTCCAAGATCATATTGGAACAGCGTCATATGTTTGGTATGTGGATCTTGTTTGAATGTCCAGTTGCCATCCTTGTCTGCTTTCTCTTTGGCCAAACCTCTTCTTTTAGGGCCTATTTTTCCATTGGGATGTCAAATTACTAATTTGATGGTATGGAAATTGATTAGTGTTTAGTCATAGAGGTTTCTCTGACTCAGTTTTTATCACTATGTTGCAGGCTTATAAGTCTGTTTCAAAGAACTAGTATTATCAGGTTTGCAAAACCTATATTTTTTTGGTGTTCTTCTCCTAAATTCTCTTGGCATTCTTTTAGAATTCCTAGGATTTTACCGTTTTTCAGGATGGTTTGGATAAGTTTGTCTACAAATTTTTTGAAGGGACAAATCTCTGTTCTTACTGTTTTATTTCCTAGAAAGATTGTTTAAACTTCCTGATATTCACTGTTTTTTTCCAGGCTTTGGTTGGTATCAAGCCTGTTCATTTATTAATTTCTCCTTTTTGGAGTCTTATTTGGTTTAAATATTTTGCAGGCTCTTTCTTTTGAGCCTATATTTTTTTTTTTTTAAGATTATCTACTTTCTTGGAAAGTGTTGTTTCTTTTGCTACAAAAGTTTCTGATTAATCAGCTCTCACTTGTGTGTCTCCTTATCTGTTTTTTTTCATCTAGATATGTTGTTT